>NW_016912318.1:370035-506088 GCF_001483705.2 Eufriesea mexicana
AATGGAAACGACGTGTCGGAGTTATTAAAATGAAGAAATTTATCGTGATATATTTATCCTAATATTTGGAATTTTCGTGACGATATGGGAAGGAAGAATAAAAATTTTTTAAAATAATTATTTAAGCTGTGGTATGGTTAGTGTTAATGTATAGGTATTTGTATATGATATGTATGTATACGTGTACAATATATAGATATAGGTGTTTGTATATGAACGGGTACAGTGAGTATCGAAAGTATTGTGAAAAATATTATAAAATTATTATATATAGCTATTATATTATATTATATATAGTTATATAAAAATATTGTTTAATTATTGGTTAATTTTTCTAAAGTTTGCATATATTTGAGGAGTAGGTAAAATTGCAATTTGTTATATAATTTTCATAAAATTCGTATACTTTCGTGACTCACTGTAAATGGGGAATGATTTAGAAATGGAAACGACGTGTCGGAGTTATTAAAATGAAGAAATTTACGGGGATATATTTATGCTAATGTTTGGAATTTCCGTGACGATATGGGAAGGAAGAATTTTAGTGGCCCCCGATGAAAGTTAATATGGTGACCTTAAAAATTCTTTTTCTGGCCGAACGCCCGGGCAAGCTCGCATTCAGGAGCAAGGAACAGCAGGGTCGAGCATTTTAGGAATGTATAGTACAGTCACAAGTGCGCGCCGTTGTGTCAGGTAGGGAAAATTTATCGTATTTGTGGAAGCCAGTGCCGTACAAATTGCTACACGTAGTAACGTCCTGATTTCTAACGAGTGCTATAGCGTGCTTTTAATTTAATTTCACGTATGCCGCATTCGCGTGTCCCTCTGCGTAGAAGAAAGAAATTTATTCTGAAAATGAAAGATTAATGGGGAAAACAGTGTCAAACTTAGCGAAAACTTTTTGTTCGTTTCAGTTCGAATCAGTATTCTATGCTCGCGTATCCCCCTTTCCACTCTTTGAATAACTTCTACGAGCTATAGATACGTAGCGTGTTTCCTTTAACTGGAAACGCAGAAATATCTCGTACAGGACTGGAGATATGAAAAATCAAAAATACAACGCCTGGAATTTATTTTGTGCTTTCCAGATGGGAAAAGAACTTGCAAGTATTCAAATGGACTATAAGATTCTAAAATTTTTGAACCCTTAGATCGGCAAATAATTTCTTATTAACGATATTAATTTATTCATATTTTATAATATTTTTATATTTTAATATTCTATAATGTTAACATTTTTTTACAAATTAAACTAACATAAGTAAAAGCATAACAGTGCGCGACCGACAAATTTATTTAATTTATTTAATTTATTATTTACACGATAGAATTTAATCATTTAAATATTTTACAAATTTTTACAAATTAAGATAAAAGTTACACCTATATGTTTGAAATTTCTACGATATATGTATATTAGAATGATTTTAGCCTCTTCCTATAATGGCAAACTGCAGGATTAGGTTAATTATATTATGTATTATAAATTGGGAATGGTCACGGTGTATATTAAAAATTATTTTACAATTTTTAATTCCTTGCAAACTGAAAATTCTAGATATAAATTAATATTTAATAATTAATTAAGAAATATTGTTTATTTTTTAATTATTTAAAATTAGCGTTAATAATTTTACATTTTGGACGGTTTTAATTAATCCTGCTCCTCATTTCTTTAATTAAAATATTATTTATTTAATTAAAATGTGCAATTAAAAATAAAAACACGCGTATTTTTTATTTTATATTGTTATAATAATTTAATTTTAATATTTAATAATATTTTACACCTGGATAAAAATGAGTCTTTATCGAACATCGGTTTTATTCCAAGTCACGGAAGACATAGCAAAACCAGTCAATTTTTCATCGCTATTTCAGAACGCGAAACACAAAGTCTAATAACAAAGTTCACCCCCTGCCTCGTCTATGGCCTATTCTATACCGCATATTCGGAATTAATCTACATAACAAACAACGCGACAGCAACAATGCACATCGGTAAACATGCATTCCGTGGAAAAAATATCGATATCACCGTTAGACAAACGATTTTATAAACAGTTTTGCCAATGCAATAAATGTATCAATTCAACGTAGGGTAATTTCGATGCTCAGCTGTCGTGAAATTTCATTTGCAATAAAGAACTGAAATTTCGAAAGCTAACCGTGCCCAAAATCGATATTCCCGCCAATTTCGATTCTTTATAACTCTTATATAAAATAACGGTTCTTTGAAACTGTTTCGAGAATCATAACCGATATTATGAAAGTTTCCACCCCTGGATTCCGAATGGGATCCATCTGCACCTAAATACGCTCTTGGAAATTCATCAACACTCAAGAACCATTTTTACATCTCACATACTCTGAATCCCAAAGAGATAACACTTTCTCAAATACTATAGTGTCGATTCCTACCATTTATTAATTAATTAAAAAGCAATTTTGATATCTTCTATATAAAATACTACCCAATTTAAAAAAAAAAAGAAAAAAAAGAAGAAAATTATGTTGAATTTCAATCTATAATTTTCTACAAGCTAAAGAGTAACTAGGGGTAGTACTGTGCTTACTACGTCAAGGACACTGTCGATTCCTACCATTTATTAATTAATTAAAAAACAATTTTAGTATCTTCTATATAAAATAGTACCGAATTTAAAAAAGAAGGAAAAAAATAAAAAGAAGGAAGTTATGTTGAATTTCGAACTATAATTTTCTACAATCTAAAGAATAACTAGGGGTAGTAATACTGTACTCACTACGTCTAGAACACTATCGTTTCTTACCATTTATTAATTAATTGAAGAAGAATTTCGGTATTTTCTATATAAAATAGTACCGAATTTAAAAAGAGAGAAAAAGAAAAAAGTTATGTTGAATTTCGATCTATAATTTCTTACAATCTAAAGGGTAACTAGGGGTAGCACTGTATTTACTACGTTAAGGACACTATCGATTCCTACCATTTCTTAATTAACTAAAAAACAATTTCGGTATCTTCTATATAAAATAGTACCCAATTTAAAAAAAAAAGAAAAATTTCGAACTATAATTTTCTACAATCTAAAGAGTAGCTAGGGGTAGTACTGTATCTACTACGTTAGAAACACTGTCGATTCCTACCATTTATTAATTAATTAAAAAACAATTTCGGTATCTTCTATATAAAATACTACCCAATTTAAAAATAAGAAAAATTTCGAACTATAATTTTCTACAATCTAAAGAGTAGCTAGGGGTAGTACTGTATTTACTACGTTAGAAACACTGTCGATTCCTACCATTTATTAATTAATTAAAAAACAATTTCGGTATCTTCTATATAAAATACTACCCAATTTAAAAATAAGAAAAATTTCGAACTATAATTTTCTACAATCTAAAGAGTAGCTAGGGGTAGTACTGTATCTACTACGTTAGAAACACTGTCGATTCCTACCATTTATTAGTTAATTAAAAAACAATTTTAGTATCTTCCATATAAAATAGTACCGAATTTAAAAAAGAAGAAAAAAAGAAAAAGAAGGAAGTTATGTTGAATTTCGAACTATAATTTTCTACAATCTAAAGAATAACTAGGGGTAGTAGTACTGTACTCACTACGTCTAGGACACTATCGATTCCTACCATTTCTTAATTAACTAAAAAACAATTTCGGTATCTTCTATATAAAATAGTACCCAATTTAAAAGAAAGAAAAATTTCGAACTGTAATTTTCTACAATCTAAAGAGTAGCTAGGGGTAGTACTGTATCTACTACGTTAGAAACACTGTCGATTCCTACCATTTATTAATTAATTAAAAAACAATTTCGGTAGCTTCTATATAAGATAGTACCCAATTTAAAAAAAAGGAGAAAAAAAGAAAGCTATGTTAAATTTCGATCTACAATTTTCTACAATCTTAAGACTAGTTAGAGGTAATACTGTACTTACCACGTCTGGAGGAGACTGCTCCCTGTTCGCCAAAATCCACCGCGAAGATCCGATACCATTGACAGATCAGCCTAAAAATTTATTATCGAATTAATACTACAAAAGACGCAGGCAATAGTTAAATATAAAAATAACAATGTATTATAGACGCTATATATAACGTGATACAACACTTACCTTTTGCTACGACAGGTCTCGTCGCGGAGTCCCTCCTGTGCCAAAGGTGGAAGCATTACACATGCACAGTCTAACACTCGGAACCAAAAATTTTGAAAAATAAAATAAAAAAAGAAAACAGAAAAACCGACCATCACAAAAACACTTGTAATTCTTTACGAAGGAAATTAAGCGAAACGATAGCACTTGTGTTAATTTTTATAAGGTCACTATAGTCACCAGTCGTGTGTAGATGGTAAGAGGATTAACCCTTTGCACTCGAGAATCTTCTGGTAACAGAAAAATAGTAATTCCAAGACTTTCTGCCACAACATGAACGATATTTTTAAAACGGTAAATAAGAAATCGTACCCAAATGAATTAAAATCCCACGCACCATTGGATAATTTTAAATTTGATATATTAATTAACAGCGATCTTAAGAATCTGATTAAATAGTGACTGAGTGAAGGGTTAAGGACTCTCGAGTGCAAAGGTTTAAAGGGAATTCCGAATGCAAAACTTAAAAAAAATTCACGAGAAATATGATTAGACCAGGACCGAAACAGCAGACCCGAGCTCTGGGAGCTAACTGAATGCTTCACGGAAAATTTTGACTAGCCTCACACACGAGGGCACGTGTTTACGATTTCTAAGTCGACCCTGAGCATCGACGACCAGCAGCCGCATACCTGAGTCCGCAGCTGTCGATCACGTTGAACGTTGTGTTTATATTTCTTGTCGATTCTCGTTGGACATGGTATAGCACTGTGTGTTTACCTTATGAGAGCTCGTGCTCGAGTCATTGGCCTGAGTACGTCATCACAAGCTGGCCTTGGTTGGCGACGGTAGTAACAGCCCTAAGAGGAAACTGCGTGTTTCTTCGAGTGTTCAGTGGACTCTCCGTGTCACGTGTGATAGACAACATGTTGAAGTGTGTGCTCTGTGACGGTGGGCTTGGTGCTGTGCTTCCTGCGAGGATCCTCCGACATCTAGAATGCAGAAAAGCTAAGGTAAGAATAATTATTTTGCTATTATTTAGTTGCGGGTAAGAGTTGTCGAATTTTAAGTGTAAGCGTGGAAATTGGGAACAATTTTCCAATTGCGAAGGTGAGATGAATTTTTGTACCACGAGTTAGGTAGTTGGCAAATATGGTAGCCAAACGTGGCTATTTAGGGAGCACGTTAGGTACTGTGGCATTCTTCTTGGGAGCCTAATTATATCGGAAGGGTACTTGGAAGCTTAACACTAAACGTACAAGTATTTTACACATACCTATTCTTACCACAGAGGGTCAAATGACCCTTCGTGGTATGTAGGGTATGCAAAGAATTTTTCGAAGTCAAAAATAAATTAAGAGAAAAACGGAAGCGAGAAAATAAGAGAATTTACAGGAAGTCAGGTTAAAGAATTAGCAATGAATGTACGAATTATAAAGTGAATTTTGAAAGTCATTTCACCCTGCTTGATACGTTTGGTGTTAATAGTAAAGGGACAACGTGGGGTATTAATCTGTTGCACTCGGAGATTCTTTTGTTAGAGATAATTAATTATTCGAGGAATTTTTGTTACGAAGTGGACGATATTTTTAAAACGATAATTAGAAATAGTATAGAAATTTATATTATATAGTTGCATTATTTTAAATTTGATATATATCCAGTGCAGAGGGTTAATAAGCTTCGTCGTAGGATAAATAGCTATTCGAAGACTTTCTGCTATAAAATGGACGATATTTCTAAAACGGTAATTAGAAATCGTATAGAAATTTATATTATATAGTTACGTTGTTTTAAATTTGACATATATCAAATGCAGAGGGTTAATAACCTTCGTCATACGTTAATAACGCCTCTCTATAATAAAACCAACACGACAAAATACAATTTGATTCTTAGGCAAGGTGAATCGAGACAGACTAACTCGTACAGTCATTCCTTTATTGAAAACGCTTTGTCTTTCAAGGAATATACTTGAATAATTGTTTATAATCTCTTGAGGGAGACCCGAAACGGTTTTTGTATCCCATCAGAGCCTGATGACGTTGTTATATATATTTAATACAAATTAAATATAATTTTTATTAAAATTAAATATAGAAATTGAATACAAAAAGAAATATTGTAGAAGAAAATGTGTAGATGCAAGTTATGTAATTATTAACCCCATATACTATATACTTTCCCATAACCCCATTAACCCATATATTACCCCATTCCATCGACGATAAAATTGGATAAAAATTTGAAAAATTCTGCGAATTTTGGCAACGTTATAACGATTCGTACAAAATATAATTTTGGTCCCGTGATTAGTATAGCTCATAATCGCGAGATTGGACACGACGAATTAGCCCCGTCATTCCACCACAAGGGGTTAAGAAAGACCATCTCGTGGTAAATACTACGATTTAATTACGAAAAATTATACGTGAAAATTGCATTTAATTTCAATTAACCTCAATACACCCATTCCATCTACGACAAAATATTAAGTTCTTTTACCCAGAATAAAATTTTCAAAAATTCTGCAAATTTTGGTACCGTTGAAATGTCTCGTAAAAATATAATTTTGGTCCCGTGATTAGTATAGCTCGCAATCCCTATATTTGACACGAATAATTCGCGATAAGTTAACCCCGGTCATCCCAACGCAAAGGGTTAAGAAAGCGCAGCTTGTAAAAAGCACAGCGAAACACAGACCCAAAGGAAAGAGGCAAAGTGGCGATTAAGAACTCGATACACGTGCGGAGCGTCGGTCACATAAATTGCACGTGGCTCGATCCACCGCGACTGGAGACGGTAAATCCGCGATTACATTGAACATTCTGAAATACAGCAGAGGGTATGAGATAGAATTTATCCGGGCGCATAGTAGCGCAAACAAGACTGGACACGAATACCTGCCGGCGGGCTCCAGCTGCGTACGTCCACGTGAAAAAGTGTAAACTGTCCACAGCGGCGGTACTTGCAGGTATACACACGATAACGCGACGGCGAGGTTTGATAAGCCCTGGTACGCTGCATTAGACACGCGTCTCAGCGTTTATCTCTAGCCCAGGAATTTCCCTTCGCCGGTGTAACGTAATCCCCTTGCCCTGTTTATTCCTTACCACCTAGCCGGCAACCCCTCTTCCACCGATCCACCAGCCTTTTTCCACCAGCGCGACGCGCGTCACGCTTTATTGCGGATAGAGTCTGTTTACTCGGTGACATTCGTACGTAACGAAGCTGGATAACGCGCCTGGACCTGGTGTTTTATGTAATTGATAGATTCCAGCTGATAGACCTGGTCGACCTAGATCCCCGGCCGCAGGAAAGGAAGCACAGCCTCTACGCGATCTCTTGCCCGACACTGTCAAAGAAAGGAGGCCAGACGAGGCTGTTCCGGGATACCGCCTCTTCCTCGGATTCCATTGATCTGTGTCGATGGAAGCGTTATTCGGGCCAGAGCGCCCCGAGAAAGGGACAACGGCAATCCACCTGCATGTTTTGTTGCGAAAACACGCTCAGTGGTTCGATCGGTATCGGTATGTACATATGTGAGAGTGTTGCACCGAGATCCGGGAACAATATGGCGGGTAGAAGCTCTAAATTTCCGTTTCGAAGTTGATATTGATTACTTGGACCGGGGTTAGGTCGCTGAAGATCTTGTGACTGTGATTGCTGGAACATGTTCTGCGGAGGAGCGGGCTGGGGAGGAGGGGATGGAAGACTGGGCTGAGGGGTATTCCGAATTCCGCGGGATTTAAAGGGTGAAGGGTGCTGATGGGAAAGAACATGACGCGTATATGAGAAACTATAGTTTTATAATGTACATACTTTACCAAAGTTAACGTTTTTCAAGGGTAATTGGTGTGATCAAATTTTGTCGATAAGTATATATAATATTGTTATAATATTATTAATTTAACATTATTATAATACAATAATACTTAAAGGGTGAAGGGTATACTTTACTAAAGCTAACGTTTTTTAAGAGTAATTAGTATGGTCAAATTTTATTAATAGGTATATATAGTAGATGGGAAGTTTAATTTTAAATATTATATAATAATATGTTAATTATTATTGAATATTGTAATATTATTGATTTAACATAATTATATTATAGTATTATTATAATTAACATAATTGTAATATTAAATATTATATAATAATAATAATAAATGCAAGGGAAGGTAGCTCGACCCAAAGAGCAAAAGTAACATTATTATAAATGGCAAATGAAAGACAGGGCTGAGGTGTATTCCGAATTCGACGGGATTTAAAAGGTGAAGGGTATACGTACTTTACTAAAGCTAACGTTTTTTAAGAGTAATTAGTATGATCAAATTTTATTGATAGGTATATATAGGTATATATAGTAGATGGGAAGTTTAATTTTAAATATTATATAATAATATATTAATTATTATTGAATATTGTAATATTAAATATTATATAATAATAATAATAAATGCAAGCTATTGAGGCTAGCTCGACCCATAGAGCAAAATTAACATTATTATAAATATTATTATAAATATATTATTTAAAGGATGAAGGGTGCTGATGAGAAAGAACATTAATGTATATAAGAAACTATAGTTTTATATATACATACATTACCAAAGGGAAACTAGCTCGACCCAAAGAGCAAAACTAACATTATTATAAATGGCAAATGAAAGAATTTTATAGTAATTAATAAAATAAAATTTTGTTGACAGACATATGTAGATGAGAACAGGTGGAAGGCTTATTAATTATTCAGGAATAATTCAGGGACAAATCAGCTACGTGTAGTTTTAAATACGAATGAGTGCAATGAAAGCTAGCTCGACCCAAAACCCAAAACCAAAACTATCTCTATTATATATGACAAGTAAAACAATTTATAAAACACAACGAAAAGAAGGATCACAGGTTCAGAAAGTCTCAAGAGATCATCTAGGTCGACAAAATCAGAGAGAGCCACACATCCCAAGGATTCCCCAGAGTTGTCTAGTCAAGCTAAGATCCTTTTAGCCTCGAGCTCACCGATTCTATGATCTTCGCGGTGTTATGGTCGTCGAAATCCCAGATTTGACCAAGGTCCCGGCAACGTTGAGATCCTCGGATCGCCATGATCCAAGACTGCTAGGGTTCCTACGCCATTCACCTTGACCTACCCAACCAGTATCACTAAAGCTCCAGAGTCACTCAAGTCCCAGTGATTTACTAACACCAGGGGACCATGGGACCTTGGACCTACCCTTGGTTAAGACAACCTTGGGATTCTAGCTATCCTTGGTCGAGACAACCTTGGGAACTAGCTATCCTTAGTCGAGACAACCTTGGGACCTCGATGACTCTGGGACCAGACAGATTCTAGGACAACCATGACAGTGAGCCAATGTCTCCTGTTTAAACTTCTATATACCTTTCTATTTTATTTTATTTTAATTTATATTACAGTAGGATTGGTAAATGAGGGACACTCGTTTATTATGATAGAGTGTCTCTGTCTGGAACTTAGGTCTAAGGAACCCATTAGGGTCTTCCAGCAGTCAGGTCCTAAATGCTGAGTGACTTGGAATCCTACATTATTATTATTATTTATTATTATTATATTTATACCATCTAGTACTCGATATGGGTAATCGAATATTCCAACTTTCTGTACTTTTGTGAGCACTGGTGAGTGAGTGGAGCGATTCACGAGATAGGGGATCGAGGGAGTGCCTACGCTAGCTTATAGGTAGCACGAGAAGTATGAATGGGTTCCTAGAATGAACGTGGAATTTTGTACGAGTATATAGCATGAATTTTTATAAAAAGAGTCGATGAAGAGAGTCCTAATAGAATAGCAAGAATTATATTCTTATCCAGTATAATAATAAATATTATTAAGCAGACTCTCTATTCTTACATACTTGGGTGCTCATCCTACAAACTTGACTGCTCATTTTGGGTACCCGAATTATATCGAATCGTATCGAATTCGGAATCTAGAATTCAGTTCTTCGCGATACAAATTGGATTTTTGATTATTCTCCTGGGCACTAGTGTACCAATTACACGACGAGAACACATCGGGTCTGTTTGACCCGCCATTGCGTCAGGCTCCCTATGAATTGTAACAAATCTTGGACATTATACGTGTACCAATTAGAAAATTTTCATTTACATCAGTATGTTAATATTTCCGGATTATACGTATAGAATGATTTGCATTTGATTTTCCTTTCTGTTTGCACATGTACGCGGAGTGTGGTGAAGCACGGATTGTTGGCGTTTTCGTTCATATAGACGTTGATATTGTGACCCCAATTATGCAAGCACAACCGGTAGTTGTTTTACGCGAGATATGAAAATAGTTTCACTGAAATAAGCCAGCGAATGTATTATTATACCTGTTTATCGTACCGAGGTACCCCCTCCCGCGGCCACGTAATGAGTTCCGTGGTAATAATTGCTGTACATATTTGGATTTGAATAGCACAGCTACGTACGTTGCTAGTAATTACCGGCAATTTTCTATTTAACACCAAACTATCGTTTCGCGTAATTTCGAAATAAGACGTTCTCGATGACTGGCTATTTTTCTAAAATCTCGAGAAATCCATCATGGTGCCCACCGCGAAGAACCTCGGGACAATTTGCGCGAATGAAAGGGCTGCTCTTCGTTGAATGGAAACCGGATTCGATAACACGCGTGGGAAATAAACGAAATGCGGTAACTATGAATAGGAAGTTCGAAAACTCTGCCTCATCTCGTGCATGCTACGAGCATTTTGAAGAATCAGATACGCTCGATAAAAGCTTTTGATCAACCCCACTGTGGCTGATAGTAATTCAACAAGCCGGTTTTACTCTACACTTTCGTCATGCTATAAAGCTAAGCTTAGTATAAAATATTCCACCTTTATTTTATGCATATACGACAATTATTACGAAGATTAAATCGATCATTTCAGGAGACTTATCACGTTCTCTGAATCGCATCAGCGCACCGAACCTGTCGGGGCTACGCCGCTGTATTATAATTAAATTCCACGTGTACGAGTAACCAAAATTCATTTTAAACGTTTCCTCGAAAACTTGAAAGAGTATCATTTGTAAATCTCTACAGGTTACGACGTGCAATACACGAAACGTAATGGATGCAATAGCATCGAGTATAATGTAAAATACGAGCGAAGGATTTAGGGATATTTTCGTACGTAAGAGACGAAATTTAATATACGAAATTTATTTTGAACGATTTTCTACGAGAACTTAGCAGATTTCAAATTTTTAAATACAGGGAAAATATTATGGACAATATTTTTAAATATCGAAATGTACGCGAAATGCAACGAATGCAGTAGTATATCGAATATAAAATACCATGCGTGACAGGATTTAGAAATGCTCTCTTATGTCAAAGAAATTATTAAAACAATTTTTCAGGGGACCTAGGAAATTTTAAATTGGTAGACTAGAAAAGGAGAATTACGAGTGAAATTTCGAAAATATTCGAAACCAGAGAAAACGTAATAAATGTAGTAGTATTGGGAAAATACCATGAGTGATAGGATTTAGGAAGACTTTCCTGCATCGCATGATAACTCCGCAGGATCACAATGGTTTATTGACACGTGTCGGTAAATCAACGGTGGAAGTAAATAGCACGTTCGTGTTTTCTTTTTCTATTTCCTTCGCTTCAGCCCTGATGAACATAAAATAGGGTTGGAGGCCGTAGTCCTACCATTCAAAGTCATACATTACTTTGCCTCAGTGCGAAGGAACCTCGATATCGACCGCTTTTCTTTATTCACCACACGTATATCCAGGCCCCAAAACGTTTTGTTGCGAAATAACCATGATACCAACTTCGTTTCTCCTCGAAATATCGCGCAACCCCATCGATTCCCAACGATAGACAAACAGACAGATTTCAATGGGAAACTCCATAGTAATTCGATCACCTATTATACCCAAAAATCCCCAAATTACATTAGTAACATTAACGAAACAGTTCAACGATATATACGATGTTTACAGCAGGTTCGTTGGAGATACGGGTCGTGGTGGCGCTAGTGAGTTAAGTGGAAACTTCTCGCAAGGTAGTCTTAAGCAACGAAGGACTTCTCATTTTTCAATTAATATTCAAGTCTCAATATTTTGAATAATATCATACGTTTCTTCCAAATATTTTTCGTGATCAACCAGTGATACTTATTTGTAATAAATATATCTTAAATCCTATATATATATGTAGTTGAACTACAATATATTATCTCGAGACTTCTCTCTTATTATGCCCACAATTATTGTTCCACATAGTTCATTAATACTTTACATTATATTGGTGACATTAACAAAACAGTTCGACGATATATACGATATTTACGGTAGGTTCGTTGGAGATACGGATCGTGGTGGCGCTAGTGAGTTAAGTGGAAACTTCTCGCAAGAGAGTCTTAAGCAACAGAAGACTTCTCATTTTTCAATTAATATTCAAGTCTCAATATTTTGAATAATATCATACGTTTCTTCCAAATATTTTTCGTGATCAACCAGTGATACTTATTTGTAATAAATAGATCATAAATCCTATATATATATATATGTAGTGGAATTATTTTATCTCCAGACTTCTCTCTTATTATGCCCACAATTATTGTCCCACATAGTTCAATTCAACAGGAATATATCACTTGCTAAGAACACCTGAACGTTCGAATACTTTCATCTATGTGCGTAAGTAAATCGGTTTAAACCCACCGAACGAAAAAAGCGAAGAATTTGCAAAATCGCTCTCTCCATTCTGCAAGAACGAAGAGAACGACGAGATAAGCCGACGAGGCTACAGCTCGAGGCGGAAAATTTGAATGTATCCCATCTCCATTTCCCCTAAGAGCGTCTGGACGGGCGCGGATGAACGGCGAAATAAATTCCATCGACGGGGAAACGGAGAAATCGTGGCTGTAATTATCGAGCTGCTGATCGTGGAGAAATTTACGATGATCACCGGCGTCGAAAATTGCCGATAACCAGCCACGTGGGGACTGGGCCATTGCGATTAAATAACCCTCAGCCAGTAGATCATCGGCGTTCTTCGGTTAGTCTTCAGTCCAGTAGACCGAAGTATTGCCGCGACAACGGCGTCCCAACGAGTTTTCAAAATGGCCGCCGAGGCGCACGAAGTCCAGAGGGCGCTCCGAGAGGCTTACGAAGTCCCTATTAGTGGCTTTGGGATCTTCGTCGTTGGAAAAATACGTTTGGTCCAGTAACAAAAATTAGTTTCTAACCAGTCTCTTAACCAGCTTATGACCGTGCGTCGAAAACATTTTGAGATAATTACAAAATGGCCGCGTAGGAGGAATCAACGTTGCTTTTACGAGTAAACGAGTTCCTGGTAGTTGCCGTAGAGGACAGGATTTCCGTTTTGCGGCGAATAATTTGGAACGAACGCGATTTTAGTCGACCATGTGTCGAGATATCAAACACGATGTTTTCGCGCGACGTGATGGGCTAACGTAATGGCTACCGGGCTGGTAAACATTGCTCGACAATACGGAGATTGCGTCTCGCTCGTGCTAACGATCGTCGCTAACGAATCGACACGGGAATTCGCAGTTTTTCATCGACAAATTGCGGCGATTCGTTCGCGCATGTGTGTACATCCCCGATGACGAAATTACATTTTATTTATAGCGGCCTGGCGTGAACACGAGTGCGTTGACACGGTGTCTCGCGAGGATTCGCGCAACACTCGCGTATTCCTTTCGGGCTTTTCCAAGCTTTTATCGCGATGTTACCGAGTTTCAGTATTGATATCGAAGCTACCATAACTGAAATAATCGATTTTTCATTTCTAGTCACTTGGTCTTCTTCGTCTTTCATTTTCCCAACTAGTGATCATCTGTTTGGACCTGTCATGGTAGTTTGGTGTCAAAATTGAACTGTTACCGTGCAAACCTTACATTTTTCGGTAACCTAATCGTGTAAAGCTCCTACGCTACAGGTTCCTCAGTAAATAGCAGTTATGAAAATAGTTGAGAGTCATTTTTATAATAACCAAAATTATTTTACACAAGACAATGCACAATTTTTGTCTGATAAATTCTCCTCAGGACTTTTGTCTTTGAAATATTTGGAGAAATATCTTTCCATGCACACACAGCAAGTGTGCCAAGCTCAGATCTTCGTGCAAGAAATTTTCGTTTTTAACCACTTCTCTACCTGAAATTTGTGTCAATTTAAACGAACCATATTGCATATGGGAATGAAATGAGAGAATTACCCCACAGGACCTTAATTTGTATTTTCTGTTGGAAGTCAGCTACGCACATGCAACGATGACGACAGGCCTGTTAGAGGTTGCAGGCCAATACTGACCCTTGGACATCAAGGGGTCGGTTTGGGGGGTTTAAAAGGACCTGCTGTACCTCGGAGCTCTTCACTCTCAGATCAGGAACAGTATAGATACTTTATATATTGTGACCCACAGTGGGATTAAAGAAGACTCTAGTATTTCATTTGTATATTGCATAAAGTGTATAAATTTCACGTACATTAAACCTTTATAAATACAATTGTATAACTGAATACGGTTACTTCTCTGCACGTTAATCATTTGGCTATTTCCTTCACGAAATTCCCAACATTTTCTATATCTAAAACTGTCAGGCTTTTAGATACAAGACATGTCCTTTTTGTAATGCATTCTGACAAGAAACCAGAGTTGCAGCTTTACTGCAATATTAATAATATTTATTTAATTATTTTGAAGACAGGAAGTAATCTTTCGTAACAAGTGTGTGTATGGGATATTTATTTCCATTGTCCTTAGTGCTCACCAGCTCGGTATTTAATTACCAAATGAATTTCGATTATCGAAATGGTACGTGCTGGAACAAGTACGGAATATCTTCAGCCGACGAAATATAATAATATATCTGGCGTGACTTTAATTTTGTTTAATTTGCTCTCCGGTATATTACACTTGGCTCGTAATCACATTTTCAAAGGACTCCCCGTTACACTTGGTCGTTCTTTTACCCCCTGGTTCTATTTAATGGCACGTTTCAAAGCGCCCGGAGAGGAAAAACTGGAAATAGATGGAAAATACAAATTCCCGTGCACGCGTGTGCCGCCATCGAAGCTATTTCCCGGCGTCAAAGATATCGGGAAAAATTCGAGATACGTTTAGAACTAAATTCAGGATTTCCAGCGACTTCTTTCCATACAATTCCTCCTCGTCTCTCGACACGCTCTGCCAGCCCTTCCAGGAATTTCACCGACGCGCAAAGAGTTTCCACTTTTTCTCCCCCTGTGAAGGATACTTCACCTTGATCCAGACAGTTCCAGCGAGAAGTGGCTGATCGATGAATTCGAGTTCTCGGCTACGTCGTGCCGTAGAACCTCGTCTTCCCCTAGCTCTGGGGAAAACTTAAGGCGAGGCGACATCAGCCGAAATTTACGATCCTGGGAATCGCGCGACCGAGCAGACTTATCCGGTCCTTCGGCAGGGTGGCCGGGCCACGGCCAACTTTTATCATTTTCCATGGATTCTGATTAAATTTCATACGCGATGCCGACTTAATTTCACGCGTCGCAGTAAGTACGCTGCGACATCTCGCGGCTCGTCACTGATACGATACTTATCACGCGTGTGATCCTGTTGTGAATTAACTACGGTCATGCAACGATGGTGACAGGTGTGTTAGAGGTTACAGGTTGCTTAACCTAACCTAACCTAACCTAACCTAACCTAACCTAACCTAACCTAACCTAACCTAACCTTTGGACTTCAAGGACTTTTGATACTATGGGTATAACTATAGGCATCAAGGGTCGGTTTTTGGGTTTAACCCTTTCGCGATGGTGCACTTGTAATATACTTCGCCACCATTTCAATTTGTGTAAGTTTTTGGTTAAAATTTTCGATTGTATTGATAGTTTGGATTAATATCGTGGTGAGGTAATAATTTTAAACAAATGAAAGAAGTAGAACCCATTGAATTGCTATAGCCATTTTAATTTGTATAGATTTTTGATTAAAATTTTTGACTGTATTGATATTTTGGATTAATATCACAGTAAGCTAATAATTTGACAAATTAAGTCCAAATAAAGGAACCAGAACCCATTGAAGTGCTATAGCCATTTCAATTTATATAGATTTTTGATTGCATTGATATTTTAGATTAATATCATGGTGAGCTAACAATTTTATATAAATGAAGGAATCAAAATCTATTGAATTGCTACAGCTATTTCAATTTGTATAGGTCTTTCATTAAAATTTTTTACTGTATTAACATTTTCGACTACTATCATAGCAAGCTAATAATTTTACGCAAATGAAGGGATCAAAACCTATTGAATTGCTATAGCCACTTCGATTTGTATAGGTTTTTCATTAGAATTTTTGATTGTATTGACATTTTCGACTAATATGGTGAGCTAATAATTTTATATAAATGAAGGAACTAGAACCCATTGAATTGCTATATATATTTCAATTTATATAGATTTCTGATTAAAAGTTTTTACTGTATTGATATTTTGGATTAATACCGTGGTGAACTAATAATTTTACACAAATGAAGCAATCAAAACTTATCGAATTGCTATAGTCATTTCAATTTGTATAGGTTTCTGATTATATTGACATTTTCGACTAATATCGTGATGAACAAATAATTTTGCATAAATGAAGGAATCAAAACCTATTGAATTGCAATAGCCATTTCAATTTGCATAGGTTTTTGATGAAAATTTTCGACTGTATTGACATTTTCGACTGGTATCATAGTAAGCTAATAATTTTACACAAATGATGGAATCAAAACCTATTGAATTGCTACAGTCACTTCAATTTGTATAGGCTTTTGATTGCATTGACATTTTCGACCAATAATTTAGCTACAATAATTGATAATTAAAATAATCAAACTGTCAATTAGATAATAAAATTAATTTCCAACGTTAATAACAACTGCAATCATGCATTCTCCATATTTCTCAGCCAAAGTTTGCGCTTTGAAGCATAAACGATGCAAATAAATGATATAAATAAACAGCAAAATAATCTGAAACGTACATTTATCGCGATCAACTGTTTGCATGCTCTTTGCATATCCGAAGAAATATCGGAATTAATTTTGACTCGGAGGATCTCTGACGAATTTGCGATACAGGAGTCTCGAACGTGTTTATAAAAGTATTTTTTACTCCATGATGGCTGCGACTTGGCTGGAATTTATTATCTTGCAGGTTACGGGCAGGAAGGAAGGAACTTTTGCCACTTTTTCATTTATGCAAATACGTAGCAGGTGTTCAAAGATTCTTTTACTGCCCGCATACCAGGGATTTCCCAGTTTCATGAATTTTCGTGTAAATTTGTGCTGGCGTCGTCCTAGAAGACTTTTTTACAAGTTTCGTTAAACGAAGCCACAACTTCGCTTCTTCTGCTTCACTCGGTTATGTTCTTTTTAAGATAAACGATTCCCTTTCTTCCCCCTTTGCTTTATTTTTTCTCCCCTCTCCCCCACTCTCAATGACGCGCAATTAGCGTTACCATTGCAATGTACCCTGCCTCTCGCGAAATGGCTATGCTTTTTCGCTCACGTTCCTTTTCTCCCGGTGTACTTTTACATAATTATCGCACAAACCTGGGAAAGTTCTTTCTTCTTGCCAAAACAATATTAAAACAACGCACGTTTGCATTACGCTGATGAAACTTGCGATATCGCGCTGTGCGCCGGTCTGTGAAAAATTTACAAGTATTTTTCGTTCTCGAAACATATTCTTATTTACGTAGTTAACATTCTGTACCGATTTTTCGACTTTTAATTACGAGAAACGAGTATATCACCGGTTTCATATTTATAATCTCATAATTATTGTTAGTGGTGGATGAAATTTAATAACAATAAGGACAATTATTTATTTAATTACAAAGAGTATCGAACACAAATATTGCGTTGAAATATAGTTAATTTATCACGATTACTCTCTTCTCACTATTAAAACTCAATTGCAACTGACATATTCCAAATCACTCTCTTTTACATTAACATACACAATTCACACAACGCCTCGATCATTACACGCAAACTTATTTATCATAATAACCTGAATTCATTAGATATTTCCATCCCATGCATACTTGTTCCACTCATTCCAATACATATATATTTAAAAATCTATGTAACCATTACCACAACTGTAACACCCCCTTTTCCTGTTCAACCCCGAACGTCAGTCTTGCTAACTAAATCACCTGTTTCAGTATTCTCGTGCATAATTAATCTTAGGCGATTATTCTGGGAGAATTCTTAACACTAAACCTGAACCTACCACGACCTAATCGATGAATTTTTAAATTTTTATCAGAAATTTCGCACTCGAGGTTATCACGATTTTTCCTTTAATCCCTTGCACTATGATTTAATTACGAAAAATAATATATCGAATTATGCAGTATTTAAGTTTAATTACTCACTGTATATCTATTCCATGTACGATAAAATTGGAAATAAAAATTTTGGAAATGCTTCGAATTTTGTTTAAACGGATGAAATATAATTACGCGATGGTACGTCAGGGTAGTGCAAAGGGTTAAATAAATAAAATAATATTGATATATTATTTAAGGATTTTCTTTTATTTCTTCATCTAGCTAATTCCTAATCGCCCAATTTTTAAATTTTTATCAAAAATTCCGTAATCGAAGTTATGGCGATTTTTCCTTTAACTCTTGCACTACGATTTAATTACGAAAAATAATATATCGAATTATATAGTATTTAATTTTAATTACTCACTGTATATCTATTCCATCTACGATAAAATTGGAAATAAAAATTTTGGAAATGCTTCGAATTTTGTTTAAACGGATGAAATATAATTACACGATGGTACATCAGGGTAGTGCAAAGGGTTAAATAAATAAAATAATAAATAAAATAATATTGATATATTATTTAAGGATTTTCTTTTATTTCTTCATCTAGCTAATTCCTAATCGCCCAATTTTAAATCTTTATCAAAAATTCCGTAATCGAAGTTATGGCGATTTTTCCTTTAACTCTTGCACTACGATTTAATTACGAAAAATAATATATCGAATTATATAGTATTTAATTTTAATTACTCACTGTATATCTATTCCATCTACGATAAAATTGGAAATAAAAATTTTGGAAATGCTTCGAATTTTGTTTAAATGGATGAAATCTAATTACGTGATTGGCATGAGAAATTCGTGACGAGATAAATTCGTCATGGTAGTGCAAAGGGGTTAAATAAATGAAATAATAAATAAAATAATATTGATATATTATTTGATGATTTTCTTTCATTCTTGCCTCTAGCTGTGATTCGATTGGAAATGGCAGATTTAGTGTTAAAATATGGAGGATGCTTTGGTAGGAGGATAAACGTGCAGCAAACGGGGTCAAAAACCGATTAATTCCACTTGTCGAATTTTTGTTTTGAGTTTTCAAGCGAAGGAATCCATTCGACTGGCTTTGCTCTGCGTTTGTATCAATTTTGTTTACCCGTTGTTCCGCGGAGTTGGCAATTTGCGGAGGTCAATTTGGCAAACGGTTAGCTGAGACGGCGAGAATGTTTTGGAAATATGAAACGAATATGGGAAAGGAAAAGGCTTGTTAGGCAAGTGTTTCGCTACGTCGATGAGCAGATGCGTTGTAAATGTATGCACAAGTTTGAATTAAATCAGCTCTCGTGATGTCAGACTCTCGAAGTTACTCTACGCACGTTCCCGGTTAAGCACCTAAGTCTTAATTAATTCTAAGTTAAGTGCATACTTTGCTCCTGCTACCCGTCGCGATTAGATCTCCGAGCCTTAAGTTCACTAGGCTCGCTAATTTCGGTTTAAATTAAGTACATATGCTTAAGTTAATTTCCAGATAATTCCGAATTAGATATCTAGGTTGCAGTTGATTTCTATCTCGAATTAGCACCGCGACTGCTTCCGAACGGTATATCTAAACCTAATTCGAATAACCAGCCAGGCTAGATTAATAGCCCAACAGCTCTAACGCGAGGCACGTAGGTACAGGTGCCTCAATTTCTTTACCGTACACAGTGTATTTACGTGCACTGCACACGTATAATGAGAAAAAGAGATCATTTTTAATACTCGGAAAATTTGACGAAGAAAACGAAATGGGGGATTAGAATTTTTTTAATATTATTTAATATTTTTTTAATGTTACTAATCTCTGTTTTTAGTATGTATTATACATCTCCGAAGATCTTATGAATCATGGGACCACGAAAAATTGACGAAATAGAGAAAATAAAGGATTAGAATTTTTTTAATATTATTTAATATTTTTTTAATGTTACTAATCTCTGTTTTTAGTATGTATTATACATCTCCGAAGCTCTTATGAATCATGGGACCACGAAAAATTGACGAAATAGAGAAAATAAAGGATTAGAATTTTTTTAATATTATTTTTTTATGTTAAATATTATTATTACAAATTAATATTAATTTTTAATAATAATATTTCTTTAATATTACTAATTTCTGTTTTTATTATGTAGTAAAATTACGTCCTTTGCACATATATAATGAGAAAAAGAGATCATTTTCAATACTCGAAGAAATGAGGAAGAAAACAAAATGAAGGATTAGAATTTTTTTAATATTATTTTTTTATATTAAACATTATTATTAAAAATTAATATTAATTTTTAATAATCATATTTGTTTAATATTACTAATTTTTATTTTTAGTATGTAGTGAAATTACGTGCATTGCACATATACAGGGTGTCCCAAAGAAATGTATACATACTTTGCGTAATTATAAAAACAGTATATATTCAGACGGATTGCAGATTATGGTGGCAGCACTTTAAAATATATTTACGTTTTCTAAAGTCTAGTCTAAAATCAGCCGTTATTTTAAATAAGTTGTACCTAAAAAAGACAAAATAAATTAGAAAGAATAAGGTATTAAAGCGTGTATACGTTTTCTTTGGGGCACCCTGTATAGTGAGAAAACGAGATCATTTTTAATACTCGAAGAATTGACGAAGAAAACAAAATGAAGGATTATAATTTTTTTAATATTATTAATTTTGTAATATTACTAATGGGACCACGAAAAATTGACGAAAAAGAGAAAACGAAGAATTAGAATTTTTAAAATAATATTTTACCAATTTTTTTTCTTAGTTTATATATATTCAAAGATTACATGAATCATGGGACCACGATAGACCACGAATATTTTTCCTGGTCGTTAAACGAAAATTGGACGATATTAATTTCGGTAGATTATGAATTTTTGCGTAAGAGACATTTATCTCGCGCGTGCTTTGAAAGCTTTGAAGCTCTGTAAACCATGGTTTAGCCCTCCTAATCACGGGACGTTAATTCCATTAAGCTGCTATGATACACATCGTAGAGAAAATAGGGAAAACGCGGAACGAAATGCAACCAGGGAAAATTATTATAAAAGACTCGGGGGGATACGCAACGGGAAAATTACAAACATTTGTACTATAAATACGAGAAACACGCGGTATCCTTTGCAAGGAATAAAGAGATATCCCGACAGAAGGAATACGAAACAATCCGGAGCTATAATTTTTAAGAAACGCCAAGATTTTTACGGCTATATATCCCACTCTAAAACACATAAAAGCTCAAATATTTCTTCCTATCGAATAAATAATCCGAAGCTTTTAAGCGCCGTTGTACAACACGCTCTTATACCTCGCGAACAAAGCAACCACGACGTCGCGAATGAAACATTTACAGCGTTCGAAAGTCCTCCGTTTCCATAAACAGCCCGTATCATTCGCGTCCAGCACCAACGCGTGTGTGAGCACGAAAAATGGCACAACGGCGAACGAGTTAATCCCGCGGTAAGCTCGGAATAATTAAAAACGATAACGCGATTATCGAATTTGCGATGGTTTCGCGGCAATCGACACGGCGATTAAAGCTTCGTTGCGATGCAATTATTTTCCCACTTATCAAGGATTATCAGGAGCAGGTTAAGTGGCATGAGACGTGGAAAAATCGTCCGTCGAGACCTAGAGAGTCGCAATGTGGACGCGAGGGGACGTCCCGCGACCGCAGCGCCACTCGCTGCTCCTCGCGGCGCGACAGAGCACTACTCTGCGTTGCAGGAAAGAAGACATCTCGTTCGGTTGCGTGGCAAGAGAGGTATTCCACTTGCTCCGCCTATACTCTCGTTAGTAATACCCACTCTTCTATGACACTCCCAAAACTACTATCTCCACGTTCGGTAACGTGGTACGTTAACATAGGCGTAAGATATCAGCGAAAGAAATGTTATCTCAGAGTTAACTTACAACGAATTGGAAGCACTACTACGCTTTGGGATGAGTCTACGCTCATGCATCTATTTTTGCGTCTGTCTCACTTTGTCTCGTTGCTTTGTTCGCTTTCTTTGTCACATGGTGTTCTATGACCGGGCTAATAGGAAGGGATCAGTTCTACCAATAAGGGAAGCGTTTTACTCTACTTCTGCCATGATGTTAGAATGGTTGGACTGGTGGGGATTCGGTCCAACAAGTTTCTCAGATGACTTCTTTCATGCAACGCAAAGTAGAGAGTCGCAACGTGGAGACTGCAGCGCCACTCGCTGCTCCTAGCGGCGCGACAGAGCACTACACCGACTGGCGTTCATAGAAGCGTCTACTCTATGCCTGTTCCAACACACTTCCGATATTTTCGTATTCGTTTCTATCTTTTTGACAGACACGTGCTTGCATGATCACTTAGCTATGGTTCTAGACATCCACCTATACTGTAGCATCGTACTTTTCGTAAAAAGATCGTAAAGGAGAAAGCGGGGGTCCACGGTGTAAAGCCTAGGACCCTTGACGATGCGTGAGACCCTTAGTATGACCAAATTTGGGCCTGTTTAAGGGAAAGATTAAAAAGCTAGTGTATGGAGAGGAAAAAGAAGAGAGTGCGGAGAGACAGAGTTGTATATAGTGTTGAGAAACGATAAGACTTGCTCGTGGAGTAGATCAAAATTTATTTTAGACGCGTGATGTTCAATAATTGGTAGACTTATTGCTATTTGAACATTTTCTAAATATTGTTAATTATTAACGACAGCTTATTTCCATTTTTCCCACAATACTAACGTTACTTCAGCAGACTAGCAGGGAATATGAACAACTACTCGTAACACAACTGAGATCTTAAAAATACCTTAATAAAAAGCAAAACACTAGAGAGAAGTGTGATAGTGTATAGACAAACTATTAGTAGTAGTATTCACTTCATTACAGTAACATTGATAAATCGAAATTTTGATCTTCAAATTTGTTAGGAAAATTTGGTCCAAATCCTGGGCCAAGTTTGAACACATCACTGACAGGTATCATCAGATAATTCCTCCAGGAGCTATCGATCCAGGATACAGGAATGTCTAAGATCCTAAGAATCCTTATCCTAAGATACCTAAGATCCTAATCCTAAGAAGGAAATTCTATTACAAAAACACTGATAAAACATAATTTGATTTTGTTCTTGATTTTCGAACTCGTTAGGGAAGATCGGTCTAGATCTTGGGCCAATTTCGAAGACTTCACTGCGAGGTATCAGACAACTCCTCTAGGAGTAATCGATCCAAGATACAGGGATATCTAAGATCCTAAGATCCTAAGAATCCTAATTCTAAGAATCCTACGATCCTAAGATTCCTAAGATCCTAAGAATCCTAAGATCCTAAAAATTCTAATTCTAAAAATCCTAAGATCCTAAGAATCCTAGTTCTAAGAATCCTAGATCCTAAGAATCCTAATTCTAAGAATCCTAAGATTCTAAGAATCCTAATCCTAAGAATCCTAAGATCCTAAGAATCCTAATCCCAAGAATCCTAATTTTAAAAATCCTAATTCTAAGAATCCTAAGATCCTAAGAATCCTAATCCCAAGAATCCTAATTTTAAAAATCCTAATTCTAAGAATCCTAAGATCCTAAGAATCCTAATCCTAAGAATCCTAAGATCCTAAGAATCCTAAGATCCTAAGAATCCTAATCCTAAGAATCCTAATTTCAAAAATCCTAATTCTAAGAATCCTAATCTTAAGAATCCTAATTGTAAGATACCTAAGATCCTAATCCCAAGAAAGAAATTGCATTACGAAAGCACATAGATCACAATTTTGATTTTCGAACTGGCTAGGGAAGATCGGTGCAGATTCTGGGCCAATATCGAAGACACGACTGCGAGATATCGGAGAACCTTCGGGATCTAGCGACGCAGGAGGCAGGAATCGCTGTCGTCCTAACGAAAAATATCACCTGGAACGATAACGACCAGCCGACGTTCCCTGCATTGTTCCGGCGACGTGCGCAACGTGTACTCTCTCGTTTATATTCACGTGTAAGTCCGTTGTTGCGATACAACAAGCGACCGCTATAAAAGTTACGAAGGTATTAGAGGCGGAGAGGACGGTGTGCGAGCCGAGTTACGTAGTTTGTGTAACCCGTGTCCCTGTTATGGCCGACGATAGGACAGGCTGGGTATTACTCTCTGTGGCGTTAGCTTTTGTAGCTCGGCTACGCTTTTTTCACCTACGATCGCCATTTTTTTTCCTTTTTTTTTAATGCGACTCTATGTTCTCATTTTGATTCCGTTTCCTTTATGATCCTTCGCTGCACCCTCCACGGTTAGAGGCTCGGCATACGCGTTGCATGGCTACTATGATTGTTCTAGTACTAATGTGTTCGAGGAGGATATTCTCTCCCAGTTATTATCATAGCTATATATATACGTTTTACATAGCGTGTATATACAACGACTTGGAATATGCACAATCGATGTTAGGACTAAGTGGTAAAGATGACAGGTACAATTTAGAGGACTCGATTGGCAAAGTACCTATTCTGATGAGTGGCTTATTGGCTAACTGTCAGGTCAGTAGTAATCAACCAACTGAGTAACTCTTCCGTTGATAGTCTAGTCTAACTTAGGGCACCTCTAATGTTACAAATATAAATGTAGGGGATATTCTCTCTGAATTATTATCATAACAGGGTGTATGTATATATAACGACTTGGAATATGCACAGTCGACGTTAGGTCTACCCTATCTAGGTAAAGATGAGAGGTACAATTTAGAGTACTCGATTGGCAGAGTACCTATACTGATGAGTGGCTTATTGGCTAACTGTCAGGTCAGTAATAATCAACCAACTGAGGAACTCTTGCGTTGATAGTCTAATCTAACTGACAGCACCTCTAATGGTACAAATATATGTAAGGCAAGTTAGGCTGAACGTCGACAAGGGTCGTGGCCTGTCATCCGTGACTATGAGGGTCGATGAGTAGCCGTGGAAAACATCATACCGCTCTAATGGTGCAAATGTAGGGATACTTTTGATTGGCAGGTATAAGGAATAGAGTATGTTGGTTTATTCTAATATATTATTGATTACGAGCTAGGAGGGACTTAGGAGTGAAGTACAAAGTAAAAGACTGGACTAATAACTGGACTATGATCATACAATTATTATTCTCACATCGACTCTTCTTCAAACTCTGTAGAGGACTGTCTTAACACTATGTCGTCCGGTGTCATGCGAAAACTATCGGACAAATGCCGATGATACCATGTTGGTATCATGGGCAAATTGTGAGTCAGTCCTACCGGTGTCAAACAAAAGAATCCCGATTAGACGTGTAGACAGCATAGTGTTAAGACATCCCTTGCACCTACTCTCTATTTAAACCTACTCTCTTCTACGCGTGCTTTCCTTCTCGTTCTCTCGTCTCCCTCGCGACCTGGCCGTCAGTGGGCTAGGTACTCTAAACGCTCATACGCATTCCTAACTTTCGCTACTTGTTTGCGAATATTATCGATACAGTCATAAATATCCCAGTCATCTGATCCTTGCACGTGGTCACTAGTCCTTCCACGTGCAGTCCAGATGTTATCAAAAACATTCGGCCTGAATCCTGTCATCAGCTAGGTAGGCCCAAGTGTTCTGTTGCATTCACTCTCAAACCCTAGAATTCCTACAGGAATATAAATGTAGGGAATATAGATGGCATGAAGAATAGATATCAGATCCCAAAAGTTATATATAAAGGGAAATTAGAAATGAAGTAGTAAGTATGAATAATAATTTTACAATAATTGTACAGACTTATGACTGTTCTTCTTTATGACTATCCATTCTTTGCCTCTGTACTTCGGTAAATTAAAAATTTGCTTCGTATCGAAAATTCGGATCCTTGTCTACGCGTTTTAATAGTTAAAGACGAGACTCACGCTGAAACAAACACCTGAACTATTTAATCACTCTATCCATTGACCTCGCTTCCATTCAGCTCCAAATAGCTAATCCGTGTGTCAGTACATACATCTGGCGCAAACAAAGATTTATACACGTGTTATAATTAAATATCGGTTGTTTTAAAATTAAATATTGAAATTTATTTTATAGAGCTCGTGTATATATACGCTTCTCGTATTTTTCAGCTTTATCGATGGAAATAAAAGCAAGTAACTGACACAGCGGGTTATTCAGTGTTGCCCAAAGATTAATATTTTGATACTTCACAGACTGTGTTATCCTTTAACCCGCTCGTCAATGTTATTCGTGAAACAAAAATTACAAAAATCCCTTAGAACTGCTGGTTAATCGAATGAGAGGATTCTCAGAGTGCACAGTGTTCATATTTCCAAAAGAAATGCTAAATTTTCGACAATTTCTTTGTTACTAACACTTGTATTAGCCTTTTGCACTCGAAAGGGGATCCTGGATCGATATTTAACGAAATTCCGAAGGTTATTAATTAACCCTTGCAGCCAACGATTTCTTTTTACGAAAACATAGCAGAATTCGGAGAGCTTCCGCTATAAAGTCGACGATATTTTCAAAACAGTAAATAGTATACAAATTTACACGTAGAATTATTTTTATTTTTAATTTGATATATCAATTAACACCGATTTTCAAAAATTACAAAAATCTCTTAGGACTGCTGGTTAATCGAATGAGAGGATTCTCAGAGTGCACAGTGTTCATATTTCCAAAAGAAATGCTAAATTTTCGACAATTTCTTTGTTACTAACACTTGTATTAGCTCTTTGCACTCGAAAGTGGATCCTGGATCGATATTCAATGAAATTCCGAAGGTTATTAATTAACCCTTGCAGTCAACGATTTCTTTTTACGAAAACATAGCACAATTCGGTGAGCTTCTGCTATAAAGTCCACGATATTTTCAAAACAGTAAATAGTATACAAATTTACACGTAGAATTATTTTTATTTTTAATTTGATATATCAATTAACACCGTTTTTCAGGACCTAATTAAATGGCGACCGAGATTCACCCCTAGAGTGCAAAGGGTTAACACATCGCGTTAAAAATAAGGCAACAATGCGTGAAATATCTCGAACCGAAATAATTCTAATTTAAGTTAATTTAATGTTCGATTTCTTATCTTGGAACTGCTATTTGTCCACGAGCGAACAAATCAAGGGGTTAATACTCGCAGCCTCGTGACATCTGTCGCCGATAAAGCTACAAACAGATTTTCGCGTGGAAACGGTGAAATTATCGACTCGTCGCGGGGGTAATGAAGCATCTGGCCGGTGAAATATCGAATCGTGCGAGAGCATTTCCTCGTTCAGCTAAATTATACCGCGTTTTCTGCTATTCGCCGCAACTAAAACACTAAAAGCGCTGAGTAAATTATCTGCCGGAGAAATTGCTTCGGCGTGAAAATGGGGATCGGGGGTGGGAAGGGGGGTGGGCGAGGGCGAAGAAGAAATCGAAGAAAGTGTCGAACGACGGGGCGCGGGGTAAAAAGGTGCGTTGGGCGACAAAAGGGAAAACGAGATGCCGTTTCGCTACGCGTGCCTTTGTCTCTCCATCGAGAATCCAATTTGCCACCCCTCGCTATCCCTGGCCTTCTTCGAGCAGTCGAACTCGCCTTGGAATTTCCATCCGTTTAACGCGATCCTCGTGAAAGCGGTAGCGGCGTAAACTGGATGGACAATGGAAATGTCTCTGACCTATATACTCTTTGCTTGAGTAATGAGAAAGATACAGTCGAGT
Source organism: Eufriesea mexicana (assembly GCF_001483705.2). Lineage (NCBI taxonomy): Eukaryota > Metazoa > Arthropoda > Insecta > Hymenoptera > Apidae > Eufriesea > Eufriesea mexicana. Next base: position 398,199 of record NW_016912318.1, read on the forward strand.
ACTTGCGTCGAAGGGAAACTCTGGTCGTTAGTGCCGCGATGGGAATGAATCGATAGATGGCGTTCTTGATTTCACCGCGATCGCCAAGCAAAATACCGAATAAATCTCACCTGGACACAAGTTACGAAACAAGCACTCGAAACAATAACTGCTCTGACTATCGCCTATGTCTACCACGGTTAGGTAACCCATTCACCCTTCATAATGTCGTAAAATTACGAATTCAGGTCTAAAAGCTGTCAACTCCTTTTTATGTTCGAAAACACTTTAATATAGAATAGAAAATGTAGAGAAACGTGCTTTATATGTTTCTTGTTAGTAATTAGTCCGTGTATAGTACTTGACGCTTTGCCGTACGTGACTGTCATGGAATGAACTGTCAATGGGTTAAAGATCGGTAGTTCCAAGGTTAACACTTTGACTGTCACGCAATTTTATATCTATTAACTGCTCTGACTATCGTCAATGTCTGCCACGTTTAGGTTACCCATTAATCCCTTCACAGTGTGGTAAAATTACGAATTTAGATCTAAAAACTGTCAACTCCTTTTTAAGTTCGAAAACACGTTAACGTGGAATAAAAAATGTGAAGAAACGTGTTTTATATGAATCTTGTCAGTAATTAGTCCGTGTATAGTACTTGACTCTCTGCCATACTCAACTGTCATGGAATAAACTGTCAATGAATTAAAGATCGGTAATTCCAGAGTTGACACTTCGTCAATCACGCAATTTTTATATGGTACACTTAGAGGGTCACAATAAAATTTCCATTACTCTCAGGAAATAATAATGAATTAACAAACAGTATCACAAAAAGGAAAAGAATGGTGGAAACTGTCAATACCTGCTATTCCAAGTTCTCTATTCATTTGCGTTCTTCAAATTATCAAAGAATGGCTAGAATAAAACCAATATAAATTAAAAAAATTAATATCTCTGGACACTGGTGACCACCATGGTCCCACTGAGGAGGCAAGCGCTGATCATATGACACCAACATGGCTGTCAACGCGTTTAGAAGCTTCTGCGATGTAAACAAGCGCGTACAGATTATAATGAAATAAAGTAAAAATAAAAGCAGAGCTCGTGCATATCGAACACGCAGAGGCAAAATATTTTTTCGAAACATTCACCACGGCAAAGGAATATTCTTCGATATTTACGCGGCAGTGACACACGAGCGCAGAGTCGAGCGCTCGACGCTCGAAAACGCGATTTATCGCTGCACCATGGCGCACAAAGGATTATAATGCGATTCTCGAAACGCCAGGCTAGCAGGAATACCGTGTCACGAAGATTTCCGTTTGGAAAAGCAACCTCGAATCGCGTTAACCGTTACGTCCATTAATTAATCAGCCGCGTGATGCAAGGGAGCAGTCCCTGCGCTCCTAGGCGCTGGATTAAACGCGCAGAAGGCGTGTCCCTGTGGTCTCTCGTCGAATTTCAAATTCTTGGAACAGTCTACGAAAGTCGAAGCTACGTGTTATTTCCCGATTCCGTTTAATATTCATGTTTTTCCTTTAAATTAATACGCCGATACGGCATTTAATAGCTTCCTGCTGCGGAAACTTCAATCTCTCGGGTTATTGCGTGTACTTGGAAGTGTCTCGAACGATATACTCTGAAATTGATATGCAACATTCAGGTCTGGTTTCTAGAGAAAACCGCCTAATTACATCGTATAATAACAAGTCTGGTTTAGTCGATAATCTTGTGTGCTGAGGGATGAAGAATCGCGATTGGTCCCAATGAGGAGTAAGCAATTGTTAAAATTTTTAGGTGGTCAAATTTAAACAATTATGCCGTTAATACTCAATTAATACATTCATTATCGTCTTTGAACTAGTTCAAAATTTAGCAATAATTTTTAAATGGTGAGGTAAGGTCAATATATCTCGCAAGCAATCCATTCGTGGCCATTTTAATACGTTCCTGGGAGAAAGGATGAAAATCAGTAATATAGCGTTGTTAAAATTTTTAGATGGTCGAATTTAAGCAACTATCCCATTAACACTCAGTTAATACACTCATTATCGTCTTCGAATTAGTTAAAAAATTTTTTTCTTTTCTATTAATGAGTATGCAGATGTACAACTTGCCAAGTGAGCATCTGGAACCATTTTGTAGGATTTAGATATACATTACATTTGATGTTTGTCTGTGTTATCGAGACGAGTAATTTTCCTGTGAAAATTAATTAAAGAGGTTTTGATCCTTAGCAGATACCAGGTCTATTGGACTTAGCAACAATTTTTAGATCGTGGCTCGCATGCAGCCCCTTTTAATTGGCCATTTTAATAGATTTCGGAAAAAGAGAAGTAAAAATCGCATTATTGAAACAATACCAACGATATCCTAGTGAATTTACACGTAAATAGATACACACATATATAGAAAAATACATATACACGACACAAGTGACATGAACAGATTATAACAGAATGTCAGTTCTTCCGAAACCATAAGATCCTACAGAGCTATAATACACTGAATAAATAGTCTTTTTCCACGTTATTTTATTATAAATAGTAGTATTGAAAAAGACTGTAACAGTATTTATAAGATAACATTGCTTTAATAACTTAAATTATTCACAAATTGAAGTTTTTATTTATTATTGTAGAAAGATTTTGTAAATACTTGTAATCTAATATACTTCTCAGTCCTCTGAATTTTATTTCAGCATCTAAAGTCAAAGGCATAGACCAGATATCGCTATGTACAACGATTACAGTGATTAATAACAGATACTAGCTGTACATTATGCATAGACATTTACCTACGTTACGACAGCATTCTCAACAATTATCAGAATCCGTTCACAGAGGGGTAGTTATTGCAGTACAGTTCTGTTGAAATTATACTTTAGGAGCAGTAGGTAACTTTATTTTTAGCGAAATTTACACTAACAAATAGGAATACAGGCGATGCTGAGAAGACGTTGTACACCTGGAACTCGGGAGACTATAGAGAAACTTACAGGGACTTTAAGAAACTATCAAGAGACTTTAACAGACTTAGACATAACGTCTTATAGACACCACCTCCACGTAATACTTCACGCGACACTTTATCGTGGATTTTCTTATTCGTGTCAAAGTCTTTCAACTAGACTGCGATTATACGTTGCAGTCTACGTTGGCTGAAGAATAGGAATGCAAAGTGCACGGTGTAAATATAGAATTTTTCTACCACAAGGACTTGGACGTGTTGTTTGAGTTCTGCGTCATTTTTATTTTCCTTGGATATTAAATTTTCTTAAAAATTGCGAACATATGTTTGTGTAATTTCTGGTCCATTATATATTAATATCGAGGGAAATATAAATTTTTAAACTTACCAATAGATTTAGATTACTACGTCATGTTATTCGAATATTAAATTTTTATTAAAAAATAGTAGACGGGTTCGAAGAGGGTGAGTTTTGATACTTCGTTATGATCTATTATTATGGTGGATATTTATACAAGCCTAAATATAAATTTATCAAACTACCAAAATAATTCAAATCGCTGCATCACCCTCTTCTTTCAATATCAAATTTTTCAAAGTGCGGTGAACACATCGGAAGGGGTTGAATTGCAACCCTTCGTATAATTTCCAACGTAACACGAGATACCAACCGAAATATAAATTTATAAAATTACAAAAAGATTCAGGTAACTACATTACACTCTCATACTATTTAAATATTAAATTTTTACCCCCCCAAAAAAAAAAAAATAGTAGATGAAATTAAAAGGGGTGGTTCTTTTATACTTTATCTAATTATACAATTATATAATCCTATTTATGCTAAGAAAATAATTTAAATCAAAATATAAATTTATAAAATTACAAAAAGATTCAGATAACTACCTTATACGCTCATACTATTTAAATATTAAATTTTTAGTTAAAAGAAAAATAGTGGATGAAATTATAGGGGGTGGTTCTTTTATGCTTTCCCTAATTTGCGATTCGACACATGATTATACAAGCCCAAATATAAATTTATCAAGCTACCAAAATATAAATTTATAAAATTACAAACAGATTCAGATAACTATCTTACCCTCTCATGCTATTTAAATATTAAATTTGTGCCCCAAAAAAAAGCAGTAGATAAAATTAAAGGGGATGGATCTTTTATCCTTTCCCTAATTTGCAATTCGACACATGATTATACAAGCCCAATATAAATTTATTAAGCTATTAAAACAATCCTAACCAAAATATAAATTTATAAAATTACAAAAAGATTCAGATAACTCTCATACTATTTATATATTAAATTTTTACCTTAAAAAGAAAAAAAAACAGTAGATGAAATTAAAGGGAGTGGTTCTTTTATGTTTTCCCTAATTTGCAATTCGACATATGACAATACAATCCCAATATAAATTTATTAAGTTATTAAAACAATCCTAACCAAAATATAAATTTATAAAATTACAAAAAGATTCAGATAACTCTCATACTATTTAAATATTAAATTTTTACCTAAAAAAAAAAAAAAAACAGTAGATGAAATTAAAGGGGGTTTCCCTAATTTGCAATTCAACATATGATAATACAATCCCAATATAAATTTATTAAGCTATTAAAACAATCCTAACCAAAATATAAATTTATAAAATTACAAAAAGATTCAGATAACTCTCATACTATTTATATATTAAATTTTTACCTTAAAAAGAAAAAAAAACAGTAGATGAAATTAAAGGGGATGGTTCTTTTATGTTTTTCCTAATTTACAATTCGACATATGACAATACAATCCCAATATAAATTTATTAAGCTATTAAAACAATCCTAACCAAAATATAAATTTATAAAATTACAAAAAGATTCAAATAACTCTCATACTATTTAAATATTAAATTTTTACCTAAAAAAAAAAAAAAAACAGTAGATGAAATTAAAGGGGGTGGTTCTTTTATGTTCTCCCTAATTTTGCGATTCGACACATGATTATACAAGCCGAAATATAAATTTGTCAAGCTATGAAAATAATCCAGATCACAACTCTCCCCTTGTTCAAGCGTTAAATTTTTCAATGAGCCCTGAACGCGCAGAGCAGGGAATTTGCACCCTTCGCATAATTTGCAACTGCGATACCTCCGCAGCGACCTCGGCATCCGCCATTCCAGCTATTCCACAGTGACACATTCGTATTCACGTCGCCATTATCGCATTACCAACGAGCGGAATAAAATTCGGCAAAAATTCCACCCCAAAGCGAGCCCTCATTCCCGGTGCGCGACACGCTCTCGAAGGCTCGAGCAAACATTTCGCGCACACCCTGTGTACCTGCGCGCTCGAACCGAACCCGGGGCGAGAGAAAAATATTCCAGATGAAATTCCACGCGAAATCCAATCGCGGACACGGGTGGCGAAAATTCGCGGAAGCCTTAAGCGAATTCGCAGTCAGATTTAACTCGAACACGTACGACCCCATGGGCCACGAAGGTCTCCACCCTGCGAACCTTCCTGTACCCCCCGATGCATCACCGAGGGGGGTATCCTTGACGAAATGGATGGACCAAGTCAGACCAAGTTCACTGACCAACAAAAATGTATACACACTTCGTTTGATTATAAATAAATTATATTTATATTATAATAAATTAATATAAATTAGAAAAAATAGGGTATTAAAGTGTGTATACGTCTTTTTGGGACACCCTGTATTTATTTTATTTTTACATTCCGGTGCAATATATAAGGAGACACGATAAAATCATAACTATGAAATTTAATTAGTATTTCATATCCTTAATACTGATGGAACCAGTCTCTTGTTATTCACAAGACAATCGCTATATATATTTACTCATTGTCACCTAGACAGGAAGATTTAAAGAAAAAGAGGATAAAATTCCGAAATTTATAAAATATACTAGATTCCATACTACGTTCATTTTTGAACAGCTGTAACATTCGTGAGGTTAATACAAAGGGACAAAAGATTTTTTTAAGAAACTCCCAACGTTCGAATTTATATAATTTTTGAAGCACAAAATATTTTTCATTTTCTACTATAAACATATTATATTTCTATTATATAGAAATTCGATATAGGGATGTGAAAGTACATACTTTCCTCTTAATATCAACCCGGAAAACATCATTGTACGAATTTTCTTCAGAAAGTTACAGCTGTTCGAAGATCAACGTAGCGTAGAATCAATATGTATGCAAACTACATTCGCGATAACTCTGGAAAAATTTATTTGCCGTAATGTAAACTAGGCTATATTATACACGATATTTCGATTTCGCGTCGCGTTATAGAGGGTGACTTTAAGTTAAACTACTTATAAAAATCGCATACTTGTGTGTAACGCGGTCTGAAATTTATTCCCGACTCGAAGGAGGTTTAGTATGTATCTAAAATGCGTGCTAATATATGTATTAATGTCCACAAACATGGCCTTCATGTCTAACCTTTAATCCGCCATCGCTGAATATATTTTCCCATTTCTAACAAGGAATATATTTATGCAAAGAATATGCATTTACGCAAAACGCACGCGATATGCGAAATAAGCAGGATCTACGTTCTTGGAATTTCCTAACCTAACCTGCACCCTCGAAAAATCGCGTATCCGCGTGAGCATTCGTCGTCCGACATTAATTATCCATCCCAGAGGATTCTTCGCTGCAATCTGCCCCCGGAGCTCGCCGAGGCACGAAACACCCTAATAACGAAAATCATCCCCCATCTATGCGCTCCTCTCCGCGAGAAGTCAACGGCCAATGGTGGAACAGGGTAACGGGATCGTGCAACCCGCTCCGACGGTGTTTGAGCAGAAATAACCGAGCATAATCAGGCAAACGTACTTATCCGATTAAACCCGATAACGAAAAAGAGAAAGGAAGCACGAAATAACCGTGCTACCAATTACATCGTTGACTCCTTATTATCCGGAAGTAATCAGCCTATCGGTATCATCTGTGCAAGCCGATCTGAAGGAGGAAAAAACGTGGCGCACAGGGGTGGGCCGAGGGAAATCATTATTGCCGGTAATCACGCGAAGTTCACACTGCGTCGTTTGCACGAACCCGTGTTCAAAGCGACCCCTCGCTTAACAACCGCTTTCATCGAGAGCCACCGCGAACCGAGTGCCGGGAATTGAAGAAACCAGCGAGGGTGAAAAGCGAGGAAAGGATGGGGGAAAGAGAGATGGAATTGTTAATATTGTTTTGAAATGGAAAAATAAAATAAATATAATAACGTGTCGGAACACTACCGGCCAATGAACTTGGTCGAACTTGGTACCCTCGTCAAGGGTACCCCCCTCGGTGATGCATCCGGGGGTGTCAGAAGAAGAAACGGCGTGACAAGGGGGCAAATAGCGGAGGAAAAGAGATACAAAATTGTTAACATTACGTCGGAATTTTGTTGACCAATGAACTTGGTTGAACTTGGTCCTTTCGTCAAGGGTACCCCCTTCGGTGATGCATCCGGGGGTGTCGGAAAGAGAAACGGCGGGGAAAAAGGGAAAAGGGTGGGGGAAAAGAGATAGGAAATTGTTAATATTGTGTCGGAATTTTGTTGGCCAATGAATTTGGTCGAACTTAGTCAATAATACCCCCCTCGATGATGCATCGGGGGTGTCGGAAAGAAAAACGGCGGGAAAAGGGGGTAAAAGAGAGACAAAATCGTTAATATTGTTTTGAAATATAAAAATAAAATAAATATAATAACGTACCAGAATTTTGCTGACCAATGAACTTGGTCGAACTCGGTCCTTTTGTCAAGGACACCCCCCTCGATGATGCATCCGGAGGTGTCAGAAATAAAGAAAAGAGGGGAAATGGTAGGGGAAAGATAGACGGAATTGTTAATATTGCATCAGAATGTAAAATATACTGATCACAAAATGTCTTCTTCCAAGGAGTCTCGAAATTAGTATATAGCATGACGACGTCGTTTAAATAGGGTAGTTATTTATCATATATTTCATCCTGAACCTTAGCCTTTTTTTAGGTTATGGAGCGTTTATAATTTATCTCAGACAAACTGATTGCACACGTTTAATAACATGAATTTTATCTAAATGAAAATTTTACTGTCCAATTATTAGCGGCACGCATGGTCCGAGCTTGACAACGACAGAGTCCCCACGTTAAAGAAATTATTTTCCAATTTTCCTTTACCATTATCATCGCTCTATTAATCCATACAGTCATAAATGAAACAGTGTGCATGCTTATATAAATATATTTTAATTTTAATTTACGATAACTCCGGGCACAAATTAATGCTATATTAAATAACCTGCACGGGCGAGCTTCCTAAGGCAAGGGGTTCTTGAAACATTCGATAGTCGGATAATCGATGATGGAAAAATTGATTTCTATCAAGAGACACTTATTCGATACCTTCCCTATATATCCAAATTGGATGAGGGAAATTTCAATCCCCGTTCGAGGAACAAAGAATTGACAGAGGCTAGGTACCCAAACAGGGGGCAAGCATGAGACGTTAAACGCGCATTAACGACCAGGCGATGTTATCGTGGAAACGTTTAGTTCTTAGCAGCTCGCTAAATTGTGCACTGTCGCGCGTATTTGTCCCGTGGAAATTGTGCCGTTTCCGGAAAGTTAATTCCACCGCTACCGTTCGCGATGTAAATGTTTCGAAATGCGATTTGATGTTTTACTTAAGCCAGCGACATCGACGTTTCCCGTAGCCAGCCCTGCGAACGCACGTACATAGAACAGGCGCGTACGAAAATGAGACGAGGGAAATTCCATTTTCCCAGGCCGGCGAAGGCACGCTGAAATCATATCAGGTACCAGGTACCGTCGAAGTTGCCGCACGTCGTGCGGATTTGGCACACCACTCTGCGTTTTGCATGAAAACCTGTGGAACGCCGGCAAATTGATTTTAAACCAAAAATATCCTCATCGTGAATTTCGATTTTCTAACACCGCTCCTAAATCGCGTGCACTGCGCTGACGGAACGACGAACTGGCTTTTAGGATGGATTATAAAGTTACGGCCATTTTTCTATCCTTACGACGAGACTCCGAGATTTTTCAGCGAATGATATATTTTTGGAAATTATTCTACATTTTGTCAACGAAAATAGCGAGAAAGAGAAAATAAATTCCCAAGAAAGTGGATTATAATACAAAAAGGTGCCATTTTTTATAATTTATTTCGTTTCATCGAATTATTTTACACTCTGTGACCGAAAATAGTCAGAAAGAGAAAATAAATTGACAAGAAGTTTGATTATAATGATCAAAATGCAAAAAGGTGCCATTTTTTGTAATATATTTTATTTTATTGAATTTTTCAATTGAGCATCTGGGAATAACCAAGTATGACAGTACGATGAATAATTTTTGGTAGTGGATCATAAATTATGGCTAAGGTATTCGACATCCTTCGAGATTCTTGAGCGGATGACATATTTTTGGAAATTATTCTACACTCTGCGGACGAAAATAGCGAGAAAAAGAAAATAAATTCACAAGAAGTTTGAGTATAATGATCAAAAGGCAAAGAGGTGCCATTTTGTATAATATATTTTGTTTTATTGAATTTCCTATTTGAGCATCGAAGAATGCTATAACAATATGTGAATAATTTTTGGCAGTGTAACATAAATTATAGCCATTTTGGTATTTAATATCCTTACAGTGATCGACATCCTAAGAGATCCTTGAACGGATAATATATTCTTAAAAATTGTTTTGCAAGAGCGGAGCGAGTATAATCTAAAGGAGGAAATAAATAAGGAAACAAATGGGGAAAATACGAAAGTAAATTGGATGGGTATAATTTGCCTGCAATTTATACCTAACAGTCGCGCAACGAATGGTCAGGCAGCCGTGCGGGGCCATTTTTAACCCCACGTTGAATTTCTTATTTAAGCGTCAGAGAATGAACCGGCAAATTTTCGTTTCTGAATCGAGCTACACACGACTATGAATAATAACGCTTTTTAAAATTATTATGAAAGTGTAATACCTAAAGAATAAAACTGCTCGAATTAATTCAAGATTTCAAACTGACACGGGTTATTAATCCACGCTATAAAATTAATTGCGCGTTGTTAACAACGTATAATTTAAAACCCTCGATCCATCTACTCCGACAACCTAAATACGAACATTATAAAGCATAAAGTTGCAGTTTCTCTTCCCAAGTCCCAAAATTGTGGATTTGGTTTTATTAGTGTAAATGCGAGTGTGTGAGGTTAAGTGATGACACGAATGTAGATATGTATGTTTTTGAAAGTGCTAGTGGAAGATCTAGAATGCGTGGTATCGTGCAATTGTTATAGGTCAGAGCCAATATGTTGCGACGATAGTTAATTTGTTACGAAAATCGTGAAAGTGAACAGTGACAAGATAATAATAGCGTAGTATGGCAGAAGCTGGTCTCGAGACACCGAAAATTGACGAAAGAAGGATAACACAATAACACAAACTCAAAACTCGTAAACCGATTTAACACTAGAACTACCGATCTTTAGTGGGCACCTAACTATAACGTGCCCAGATTATAGTAATTAACAGCGGTACGATAAATATGAGTGAATATATTGATTACAGTTCTTTCTTAATACGAGTTGGTACCAATTTTATTCCTAAAGCAGGTGTATGTGTTCCGTGATTGTAAAAGGGAAAATTCTGGGACCAGTCATTTTCACTGGGTTGGTAGTTCTAGTGTTAACTTAGGAAAAGAACACCAAGATAACGAAACGAAAACGCACAAAGACTCTTTTTTCACTCTCTCAACGCCAAGTGACTCACGCCTGTGCTGGTCACAACTTAATTTTTTTAATTAAAATAACTTTTGCATTTGCTTCTAGAAAATATCGATCAGTTTGCAATTTGTTTTGTTGTCAATAGCCGATTCGCAATTTCTTTTGGTAACCTACAACAGTATTAAAAGAAATTTCACCACACATACCTAATCGCTGTCATCTTTTCGTGACGTATGTATATCATAATTTACAATAAATATACAATTATCAAACAGCAAACTCACAAAAATAGGGGTACACCGAAATACGTTTTAAAATATCCCATTTACCCCTACAATTTCATTATTAATCATGCGTGACTTAATTCAACGTATTTTCACCTAAATCACCTGACACGCTTTGCGTGAAGCCATGAAAGAAATAGCCTCCATTAACTCCAGAGAAGGCATCCTGTAACGCGTCTAACTATAGCATTCCGTACCACATATGCCAACACCCACTCGCGTTATGGCCTGATCCGTAGCCTATTTTTAAATTCAAAGAAACGCATCCGACATTCTCAACGGCATCGGAAAATAACACGGTCTCACCTGGAATTGGACGGTGGTTATTAATCGCTGCAGGTGGCTAAGACAGCGGTGTGCACGGCGCTAAGTTGAAAATAGAATATTTAGTGTGTCAAAGGAAGTAGGCGGAACCGGGGATATATTCCAATTTCGTCGGGACTGTTCCCTGTAATACAAGTAGTTAGCGCGAAAGCTAATCCGCGGTGCACTCTCGAGAATTTACTTCGGGTTCTGGTTTCTCCATGCTAACCATTTATCCTGCTTTAAGGGCGACTGCGGTTTAAGGGAAAGTGGATTACCGGAAGTCCCGCACGACCCGTGCATGGTCGGCTTCAATCTCGGCTAAATTCGATCACGTGGCCATTCGCGGGACGATAAGGGTCGATTCGTCGGGATACCCGCGCAATCCAGGCACGACCCTTACCCTTTTTCCCTTATCTCTCTCTCCCTCTCTTTCTCTATCATTCTTCAATTCTGAGTAGCCAAGTTTTGAATGTAGAAGAAGTAGCAACCCATTCTAATTCTAGAAGAAGTAGTAACGAGCAACTTGCTGATGACTTTGACACATATCAATACAGTACTGAGTATATCCATCAACAGACCACTGTAGCCGTTTGATTAGTCTGGTCACTGATGATTTAAATTCTATAGCATTTCTAGAATGACAAAAGGCAGATCCATTATTTCTCGAAGTATTAACAACTGACAACACATTACTGAGTATAGCCATCATCACAGTACTGAGTACAGCCATCATCACAGTACTGTAGCTGCTGGAATAATTTGTTCACTGATTACTTAAATACTACAGCAATTCCAGAGTAATCAATGTATAGTACAATTATGGCTAGAGATATTTACAATTGACAGTGCAGTACTTAGTACATCCACCAGCAGAGCACGATAGACGTTGGAATAATCTGTTCAATGATGATTGAAATTCTATAGCAATTCTAGAATGACAAAAGACAGATCCATTATCGCTCAAGATATTAACAATTGACAAAACAGTACTGAGAATTGTAGTAGCTTGTAAATGATAGATAAATATCAGCAAATGTCTGCCAATGTCTGTCAAAAAGATTGTCTTCTAACGAGTAACTCGGCTTCTTCCTTTTCATTTTGCTGGAAGAGATCTCGTGAACGCATCGTCTATCTCGACCAAGTTACAGCATCGCTACGTAAGAGCGGTAACCGAGTTGTAGTAACGGGTCCGGGCGGCGCTAGTGTCGCCGACGAAAAGGAAAACGCTGGGACAACGAAAGCATCGCGAACGAGAATTTCAACAACCTTGTCCGGTACACGAGGCTCGCGTGTTATACGTTGCGAATACATAAATTTGCATATCTTTAACCCGCTTCTACAAGTGGCGGTGTGCGTTACGTATCTTTGGCAACAACGTTCTATTAACTGGCTTTCATTTTTTGCCAATCTGAATTTCCGACTAACGAAATGCGATATTCCAGGAATATGTACGGGGTGTCGAAAAATTTCTGTGAAAACGTTTCTATTCTTCCGAAGTTTTGGAAAATGTAGAATTAGAAAAAGGAAAGTAAAGTTTGCCTTTTGTGTTTTAAGATAATCTATCTATTCGCGTGTTTGAAATATTTTCTATTAAATTTGAAATTTTTATTCAATCTGATTCCCTGGTCTCGTGTCGTATATCGTGCAACGTCTTACTTTTCGCAACCCGTGTACGATATACTGGTAAATTCGACGCGAAAATCTGCGTGACACTATATATAGAAATACATGGGAATGGCAAGCTGAACAGAAACGTCAACGGCGTAAAGTGGCAGAGAAAATCTCAATTACCGTGTAACTTTGTTATCGCTCTGTGGAAAAAGCCGCGCTTCCGCGATTGCTACCTTCAAAGGTACTCCATTTCCGCGGAAATAACGAAAATTTATGGAAACGTTTTTGTAATCCGGTGCCAGTTAATCAACCTGACGTTTCATATCAAATCGTCGAATCCCATATGCGTTTAATGACTTGTTAAAACCTTGATCACACGTAACGTTGACCTAAATGCCTATAACGTCCCATTCGATTATATCACGCTGGGTCTCTGCCTGAAATCCACCTATACAAGCAATTACTTTGTCAATGTGAAATACCTCCTGAAATATCATCGATAGAGATATAAGGAAATTTTAGTTAGAAAAGGGACCACTACGAGACCATAATCATTTTTTGGAGATTGCTCAGTCATCTCTATTTTTTATTGTACAACAGAACTCGGGATGTTTAAATAGCTAAAACGATAGTTAAAATATAGTCATTGTAGGAGGGGTGATCATAGTCTCCTATGATACCACACCCAATATTCTATCTCTAAGGGAGAGCTTTTGCTAAGTGCTGTGCTGTCTTCTTTGTCCTGCTTGATGGTGAGCGGTTGTTCCTGTGGTGCTGGCCTGGTGGTATCCCTGTGGTCGTCGTTGCTATCGACGGGGTAGCAGGTAGAAGGACGACGAGAAAAGGAAGGGATGCGTTTCGTCCTGGACTCATCAGTAAGGCTTCCTTCTAGCAGACCCTGCCTTAGACTAGGGATACTTAGGTGTCACAGGAACTTCTGTTTAACACGTTGAGTGCTACCTCAGTCACTGGGGACTGACAGTAAACTTTCCGTTCAGGTGGCGTCAGTCCCTAGGGACTGACAGTAGACTTTTCGTTTGGACGGCGTGGATTCTAGGGACTGACAGCGAACTTTTCGTTTCGTCGACATCGGCGCGTAAGACTGGCATTGTCAAGGATTAAATTATCAATGACTATTAATATATTGCAAAAATTTAATTCCCTCTGGTCGAGGCTTTACCGAGGACTTGCGAAGAAGTCCTTGAACCTCCTTCAAGTAGGAATCCATCTATTGGCGAGGGTGAGAACTTGGTCGCTACAGTCATTGATCTTTATGATGAAATAAAGGAACAATGAACCGTCGAATCTTCTTATCGCTTTCGCAATCACTATAATACATATTTCGATGATTATTTATTTATTAATATTTTCTAAATTTTATTTAGAAAAAGAACCACTGCGAGACCATAATCATTTTTTGGAGATTACTGAGTTATTTTCATTTTTTATTGTACAGCAGAGCTCAGGATGTTTAGATAGCTAAGACGATAGTTAAATTATAGTCGTTGATCTTAATGATGGAATAAAGGAACAATGAACCGTCGAATCTTATTATTGCTTTCGTATTTACTATAACACATGTTTCGATGATTATTTATTTATTTTTCAACGTTATCTAATTTCCTGCGAAATTTTTTAACGAAAAAGGAATCATGCGATATTACATCGAGTTGGCTACAAAAGTGAAGCCTCGCATTTCATCCATCGATTCGAGAAAATCTTATCGAGTGTAGCTCTTACACCGTGTGCATAACGTGAGGGACATCCATCATGTCGGGACCATAACTTCGGCGGCTCGAGAATCGCGGTGTTACCACCGTCAAGAATGGACACCACTTGCAGCACTCTCTGTCACACAAGAAGGTCATCCTTTTACTTTATTATTCGATATCCAGCGACCTTGTGCTGCAGATGGTTCCCATAAGTTACAAATTTGCTTCGTTTATCAAGATCGGGGTAATTTTTAAATTTGTCAAAATGTTCCTTTTGGAATCCTACGACTTTTATAGTTAAAACTTCGATCTTTATCGCGTCTGTAAAAATGGTGAGGAATATTCCAAGCGAAAAATATCGTTTCGTTTTACTTATTTATTACCATGAGAAATCCATTAAGGGAATAAAAATGATTTTGGAATTCGAAAATGGCTGTCCAATTTTAAAGGTAATTATTAGCCTAATAAAGTTTAAGTAAAATTTCCTGTGGGAATAGTGGAGAATATTCCAGATGTACGATATCATTGACCCATTCTACTTATTTATCAATCTAAGAAGTCTCCGACGAAGAGTGAGCTTGAAATTTTAAAAAATTGTCCAATTGGTAAAGAATTAATTCCCATAATTAAGATTAAATAAATTTTCCTTTAGGAATAGCGAAGAATATTCCAGATGAACGACATCATTGATCCATTCTACTTAATATTAATATAAGAAGTCTCTCGAAGAGAATTGATTTCGAATCTTTAAAAAACTATCCAATTGCAATAGAAATTATTGGCCTAATAAAGTTTAAGTAAAATTTCCTTTAGGAATAGTGAATAATATTCTAGATGAACGATATCATTGACCCATTCTACTTATTTATCAATCTAAGAAGTCTCCGACGAAGAGTGAGCTTGAAATTTTAAAAAATTGTCCAATTGGTAAAGAATTAATTCCCATAATTAAGATTAAATAAATTTTCCTTTAGGAATAGCGAAGAATATTCCAGATGAACGACATCATTGATCCATTCTACTTAATATTAATATAAGAAGTCTCTCGAAGAGAATTGATTTCGAATCTTTAAAAAACTATCCAATTGCAATAGAAATTATTGGCCTAATAAAGTTTAAGTAAAATTTCCTTTAGGAATAGTGAATAATATTCCAGATGTACGATATCATTGACCCATTCTACTTATTTATCAATCTAAGAAGTTCCCCACGAAGAGTGATCTCGAGATTTGAAAAAATTGTCCAACTGGTAAAGAATTAATTCCCATAATTAAGATTAAATAAATTTTCCTTTAGGAATAGTGAATAATATTCTAGATGAACGATATCATTGACCCATTCTACTTATTTATCAATCTAAGAAGTTCCCCACGAAGAGTGATCTCGAGATTTGAAAAAATTGTCCAACTGGTAAAGAATTAATTCCCATAATTAAGATTAAATAAATTTTCCTTTAGGAATAGTGAATAATATTCCAGATGTACGATATCATTGACCCATTCTACTTATTTATCAATCTAAGTTCCCCACGAAGAGTGATCTCGAGATTTGAAAAAACCGTCCAAGTGCAAAAGAAATTATTGGCATAATTAAAATTAAATGAATCTTCCCTTAGGAACAACAAAGAATATTCGAGATGAACAATATCATTGACCCATTCTGCTTGTTTATTAATACAACAACTCCCTCGACGAGTGATTTCGAGATTTTAAAAACCTGTCCAACAGCGAAAGGAATTATTTGCACGCCACGGTTTGCTCGTGGAGTTTAAATAAATTTCCTTTTAAATGTAACGAAGAATATTCCAGATGAACAATATCATTGTCCCCCCTGCGTATTATGCAGTTCAATTTTAATGAAAGAATTATTCAGCTTCTGGTATCTTAAGAAAAGTAATAACCTCTTTAGTCCGACGCAGGCTCGAATCATTTATCCGTGATATCCCGACGCGCTATTCATTCGAGGAAACAAACTTCTTAAACTTCACGCCGAACCTCTTGGCGACTGATTTGTATTCTAGCCTAGTTTGCATACATTCCGATGCGCGTATATTCTACGCCCAACGGTATTGTTATTAAACTTGTTACTACTTTAACAAGGTATCTGCAAAAGGGGGGTCCGCCTCGCAAACATCGTCGTTTAAGCTCTCGAGAGTTCATTTGGATCTCGTATAAATTAGCCAGAGCACCCCGTGCTGAAGGGCAAATAACGCGGCTGTATTTCTATCGATAAGCGAAATTCAACCTACCATGGAACGCTATAAACGTAACGAGCAATATCCCGTGATACGATAATTTATATCTCCCTTGAACCCTCGCGAGCTCTTAACAGATTTCCCAACTGGATGACGCGCGATTCATCAAGCGCGATATACTATTTGCAAAAGTAAATAAAGAAAAATGCGAGGAAAATGTAGGTAAAAAGCACAACAGCTGAATGTGATTTTCGCTGAAAGTACCCGACAACACGGATACGTAAAATGGACGCTAAAAGGTTCTTTTTAGATTCATTTTAACAGCAAGGGTTAAAAGTAGAGAAGAATGGGGAGGACGGGGTTGAAGTGCTTTCCGCTATTAGTACGAGAGCGATTAGCGATCGGGACGTGAGAACGGAACATCTGATTGCTGGACGTCGAGCTTAACGTCGAAATGGTCTAATCCTACGTATATCTTACCAACTACTGCGCCCTGCTGCACGTACCGACGTTATCCTAGCAGCGGATACCATACACGCGGCAAAAAGGCGCGTTCCCAACGACCGGAGTATCCCTAAATATTGAACGACACGGAAATTAACGAAACGCTGGAACACCTGTTAGTCCCTTGCAAAGAAAGGAAATCGGGTGAAACGCGATAGGGTTGCACCCTTTGTACTAACGTTTGACAGTGGGTCAGAAACAGAGACAAACTTGCAGAAATTTTTCCTTCATTTTTAAATACCAAAATGTGCTAATAAACACTGAGATATAATAAATAAAATAATAAATAAAATTACCGGGGAGAGATATATATGATTACACGTATCGTACACTTATGGAATTTTGGTTTATCAATGTTCGAAACTATTTATTTTATTTTTATTATATTACAGTTAATTTTTAAATACAAAAGTGTGCTAGTGAACATTGAGATATAACGTGTAATAATAAATAAAATTACCGGGGAGAGATATAGAGTTATATGTATATCGTACACTTATAAGATTTTTGTTTATCAATGTTCAGAAGCATTTATTTTATTTTCATCTGCCAGGATTAAATTTAGAGCTTATTCCGTCTTATCTGAAAAAATTCAATTTTAGATCAAACTGACATGAAGGAGAAGTTAAATATATTAAGGTTAGTTTCATCCGGCGAGTAGAAGCAATTTCAGGATTGCATCCTCTGTTAGAAAGAGGAGCAGTTTTAAATGTAAAGCTTTTGAGTGGTCTGCTTCTTTGATCGATTGGCCGTACAAAGCAGGATCTTATCAAAGCATCCTGATCAAGGAGAGACTAGCTCGGTAATCCAAAAATCTGTTACGGTTGTTCTGCACGTATACACACGGGGGCCGTCTGCTAATCCGAAAAGTTAGGTTATGTCGCGCGCGATCGACGCCATCGAGAAAATGGACCTGGACTGTAAAAACTCTTGCCCGACGTTTCGACTAATTCCGAACGACAATATTCCCCGAACAATATTAATCAAACAAATATTGGCTGACCTATGCAAATATTATCGTAGCTCGTACCTAACCAATAAATTTCTAACGGAGAAAATATCGAGTGAAATTCCACTATCGGATCCGACTGCAATTCCGCAAAATTAATTACAGTGCAAATTATAGGATGCCACGGTAAACAGATAGAGAATCCACTAAATCACGAGACACAACACGCTCAAGGACAACGCGGCCCCATTCAATTCGACGTAAGTTATACACAAAACTATCGTCACCAAGTTACATTGCACTGGCTCGTAGCAGGCAAGCCTGTTTCTCATATCATAGCAAACAGTTTAACAATAGTAAGTTCCGCGTCAAAGTAACGATACAACAGTAATAATTCTCTCGTTGAAAGTTACACAGCAAACTTATGGCCAACGCGTTCGCGTCAAACGAGAATTATACGACATCGCCGGCAGGATCGGTGGACCGAAGCGTAATGACAGATCGATATGCGTCTCAACTAAATCCAATCTGTTTCAGCATCGGTTTCCTCCGGCGCTTCAATTTCGATTCGGTCTAAACGCTGGCCGTGCTTACACTAGCACGTGTAAAGCACGTCCGATGCTCGCAGCGACGCAGAACCTCTGCACACACGACCGTTCTCTGTGTACCGACTTGTTTGCCCTCGAGCATAAACACCCGGAACGCTTGTATATACGTATGTATATCTGTATATATGTATATTTACATTCGTGAACTTGGACGTCGGATTAAGGAGCCACGCTGCGAGTTTTCTACTGGCAATTCTTCCCGTCGCTCGTTTGCGTTGTCTCTTCGCGAGAGTTCGGCCGTTTCCGTGTATCTTCGTGTCGTCCGATCGTTGCTGCCTCTCAAGGATCGCTTTGCACGCGGCGCGACTGGCTCTCGATTACGTCAGTCGTCGCACTCGTGTTTGCGAGTTCAATATTTTCGTTCCGGCGAAATTTAAATTCTGTACGTCGTTCCGTGCATAGGTCTTTGCGTTTTTTTCCATCGTTTCGATACTACCGACTCCACGGCACTCCACGATCGTATTTTTGTTGCGTTTTCATCCGTTTCACCCGCTCGCGAATGTTGTGATTTTAGGTTATGCGCAACCTTGCATTTTCCTACGTTTGCTTTCCATTCTAACCGAACTATGATAACGATTACTATGGAACTCTCGGTCGTATCGATTTGGATTATAAAATTCTATCTATTTTAAATCACAAAGTTGACATTCGATATCGAGTTTCTATCTTCAACATTCTCGCGCTTAAAAATTTATAGTAATATTAAATAATTTCCTATTACCGAGCAAAATTAATGCTTTATCTCGTTCCAATTTCCTATTTTACACATTTTCGCGTGTGCCTAATATGGAAATCGTAGTGCGTCCTCTATTCTCCGTTTCCAATGCCTCTCGATTCATATCGATAACCGAATTCTGTATTCGCTGCTTTGATGTTTGACTTAGCTACGTCTCGATGGCGAGGCAACCGATACTCGACCACAATGGTTTGTCACGTACACAGATACGACATTGGCGATTAATTACAATTAATCGGCGGGATAGGTTATGCTTGGTGCGTTGAAGGATACTAGGAGCCGAATTACCCGGGATACCTGGTCGATCGCGCAAAAGCACGTAACCCCTGTTAACGCGTGTAATCATAGTACGCCCCTGTGAATCGCGACTCAACCCCCTTGCGCGCAGCAATCGATCGAAGTAGATCATTTTATTCCACTTTTTTCTTGTTTTTAATTTCAATTCTAACCACGAGAGAAATCGAGGAGATTCTATAACAGGATGGGAATAATAACGAAAGTTAAATCACGTTTCTTTTACAACTCAAGATGAGTCTCGGGTGGTAAACTTTATTCGATATTTTATGTTAATTTACACGTATCGATAGGACAAATGGAAGTTTGTGACGTACAGTATGCGACAAAATTATTGCTCTGTGATTTTAATTGCTTCCGAAGTAATCTCAAAGCAGTATACCCTGGGGAAGAATATAGTGTGATTGTACAATGAATTTGTTTTTATTGAGGAAGGTTAGCAGTATATGATACTGCTGAGAAAAATATTGAAAAAAGATGAATGTTTTTGGAATATTTTCGGAAATACGAGAAGAATTAATATTATTTATTAATTTATCAGCTGGGATTAACGTGCCGAATAAAATTCGTAGCTACGCTCCTGAACAAGAGGATAGCACATGTGTGCTGTATTTAATTTTGAAGTAACCTGTACAATTACTCTATTTCTGCCATCTGCGAGTAAAAACAGAGAATTTTTCTCAGTGGGGTGAAAATAGGGTACAATTTCAAAATATCATATCTCGGTAACAAAAAATCCTACGAGGACAAATCAAATTTGATTTTGTAGACGAAGAATGGTACTGTTTGCTAGGATAAAGAAAGATACCGGAAAAAAATTACTCTTCCCGACATGTCCCCGCAAATATCTCCAAAATTTAACAAACCGTTTCTTCACCAATATTAACTTCTTTTCTAATAATATTATCAGTTTTAAGGCCGAATTGTTCAAATTTTTAGAGACCACGTAACGACATGTTGTCATCATTTCGTGGCATTATTTATTATTACTTAATCCTGTTCAACTTAATTTTATTTTTTCCATGTAACTTGGTGTACAGTGTTGTACCTTTCGTTGTCTGCTGTATAGCTTTTCCTATTTTGTGTGTGCATGTTTTATATCTCTTCATTAAAAAGGGCTTTGCCCGTAAGTTTCAATAAAATAAAAATAAAAATAAAAATTCAGTGTTTCATGGTTTCCATCTTCAAGTATCTTCTACGTCTACTATGATGATGATGATTTTTTCCTACGATGCTCGAAGCTCGTTCATCTAGTTTTCATACCTGTGCTATCATTTTGATCAGGGTATTTCAACTACCATTTTATCACGTTCATTTCCTCGCGTAAACACGGTAAAACATATGAGCCGTTCATTGCACAAATTGATTAACTCCATAAAACAAAAAGTGGAGAAATGCAGTGAAATAATGTATACTGTTTTTCAAAATTCCCTTTATAATTTAAATCGAAATAAATATTGCAGAATGCGTAA
This sequence comes from Eufriesea mexicana, assembly GCF_001483705.2. Classification (NCBI taxonomy): domain Eukaryota; kingdom Metazoa; phylum Arthropoda; class Insecta; order Hymenoptera; family Apidae; genus Eufriesea; species Eufriesea mexicana. The sequence goes on from NW_016912318.1 coordinate 419,584, forward strand.
ATACAAATGTAACTTTCATCTAACGGTATATAAAATTTATAAGAAAAAACAGTCAAAAGGTAATCGTTGGTAATGTTACCATTTTTACGTTACTGGAAGAGTTAATCGATCTGGCAAGTGAAAAAAGTAATAAATTTAAATTTTACCAAATTTTACTTAAATTCCGATAAGACGGCGCTAAAAAATTCGCCGTTATCATTCGTGGCTTGCTAGTGCATTCGAGTTGCATTATTGCAACGATTTACATTAGAGTACGGAGTTAATCAAAGCGACCTCTGAAATAAATTATTTATTATTCGGTGGCCAAAAAATTTTTCTCGTTTAATGGTGTTAATCTTAATTATCGAGGAAAGTTATTACAAATATAAAAAGTTACGACTATACCAAGTGCTTTGACACTTAAATTGAAGATTTTTCAAAAAGCGGAGTTAATCGATTTGTGCAATGAACAGCTGATATATAAACTGTGGTTAATTCGCTCTGCGTTATTAATTTATACACATTATCGCTCAATCTGTTATGTTCACACTTTGTACAAGTATGTAGATCAAATTCGCTTGCATTACATTAATCTCTCTCAAAAAAAAAAAACCGTAGGATCAGAGGATGTGCCGGCACTTTGTCGCGCAATGTAAACGAGCGGATAGTTCATTAGCCAATAAAACCGAATCTTATAATACCGCCATTCCGCGAGCACCTCTGCTGCTATATCGCGTCGTGTTAACACGGTTTTTGGTGCCGGTTCTTTGTAATGGAAATTTCCCCGAGAATATTATTTCACGCGTGCACATATGTGCACGCGGGGAAATCGGTTGGCCGATAAAATTATTCGCCGTGACATAGTTCCATAAGTAACCGTATCAAACTCGTATATCGTCCCGGCCGTATTATCGTTTACGCTATTCACTGCTCGCAATAGAAATTTCCAAGGAACGTTATATTTCGTTCTCCCTCTAGCAGCAAATCTTTCCTCCCTTCCCTCTCTCTCTCTCTCTCTCTCTCTCTCTTTATACGGAAAAGGCATTAAAGAAATTGTATATCGTCACTAGTTTGGTCTTAGTTGGCGACGATTAGTGACGGACGGTTCATTGAGGTAGGTTGTGTATAGTGGATTGTATTTTAATGGAACTCTCGGATAACTCTCCTGATCTGTCTTCGTGACTGCTCTGTAGGTGGTTATATAATCTTCATCTCTCTGTTGATTGGTTGCGAATACTATCGGGGGTGTATCCTAGCTCCAGCGTCTTTGGTGGTTGTTTAAACAATCTAGGTCCCTATGTCCGTCGTCTGAGGGATGATATATATTGGGTTGACAAGAAAGTACTTTCGGCTTTCTAGTGTGAAATAAAACTCAATTTTTTCTATAAAGTAAATCAAATTTTAATCGGTCAAATATCTTCCATTCTATTCGATGACCTTTTACCATCTTTCTGGTAACTTCGTGATCCCGCGCTCATAGAATTTCTGGTCCTTATCTGCAAAAAGCTTAACCAAGTGCGTAAATCTCAGAAGGTCGACCAGAACGTTGTGGGTATCTTTCAGTGGAAAATCTTCAGAACGAAATTTTTTAAACTAATTCTGACACGTGCGTTCCGTTAAACAATCAACACCATAAACTTCTCGTATCTCTTTGCGAGCCTCAGCCGCATTCTTGCCTTTATGAAAATAAAAAAGTAAAATGTGTCGAAAATGCTTATTTCTGCACTCCGTGTTAAGACTGACCGTGAACTGACAGTTATAAACGAAATTACACGGAATTTCGCGAAATGGCAACCTAAAGGTATCGACTACCGCATCTCGAAAGAAAAAAATTCTAACATTGACAAAAGAATAACTAAACGAGCATAACATTATTTACTGATGCAAACCGAAGTTACTTTCTTGTCAAGCCAATAGTTGCTTGCTAGGCTTTACCCAAGTGGAGGCTTAGGTGACAATGAGTGTAGAAAAGTCAAGGGACACTGACAGTGAGGACATAAAACGGAGTTTCCACTTTTAGATTTACAATCCTAAACAAAGGGATGACCGGAGTACCGAAAACGACCCTTCGCGGATTAACAGAAATTGTGAAAAAGGGAAGAAAAATCGGGGAAAAAGGAAAAAGCAGGAAGACGAGGAAAAAATAGAAACACGGAGAATTTTATATACAATTCACGGTAGATTGGATTTCGAAACCACAGCGGAGAGGCAATCACGAGAGCCGGCGTGCCAGTCAACGCGCTAATCAGATTTGGTAAAATTGTTATTCAGTTTTTATTCGAGTTCCGCGGCAAATCCGCAAGAAAAAACATGGTGCGAGATTGAGAGGCCGTGATTTCGATTTAAAGTTTAATAAAACTTCGCTTTGTTTAACGACGGAAGGAAAACAGGGGGGGCCCGGTCCGAGTGTTTAATTATCCGATCCTCGATCGAACGGGACGCGGAGGAAAGGTCTCTCCGATAGGAGGGTAAAGGGGGTAGAAAGACAAGAAAGTAGGAACGAAGAGGCGAGAATTAAGAAGTATTTTATTCGTTTAATAAGAGCCGAGGCAGCGCGGGATATTAACTATAAATTCTCTGTATTCGTAATAATATCTGGCCGGCATTGTTGCAGCTCTGATAATACCATATTTTAACGGAATACGATTTCTTTGTAGCAGATGATTGAACACGGCTCTATAGGGTGGATGACGTACGGAGAAAATTACGTCGGAAAGGAATGCATGAATATCGTATCCGAAGAATCATGCGTACGCTTTTCTGGCCCGCTGCACAATTGAAACGAATAAAACTCAAGGAAAAATCTGGAAAAACTGGAGAATGCAGCCTCATAACAAAGGTCTTTTGTGCAACGAACGTTATTCCTCCATTGAATGCTATTACAGGCTGCATACGGCTTTACAATTCTCTTTCTTGCGCGCATTCGCAAATTCCCACCACTTCTCGGCGCAATTACTTCCTCCCTCTTTTTTCCCGCTCTTTTGATACGGTATCGCGATCATTAAGGAAATAATACTATTAAAAGATGCTCGCGTGACCGTGAGAATTGTCATCTCGAAAATTCCCATCGAACGGAGTAACGAGGGGATGAAACCGAAAGGCACAGGTTCAGCACACGTTTATTCCTCTTTTTCCTTTTTCCTTTTTCTTTTTTCTTTTTTTTTACGGTACACGGAATGTTATCCAGGATTGTTCGCTGTTTGCCAGGATCGTAAAACTTCGACTGCCGGAATCGTAAAACCGCGGCTCCGTTTCCCATGCACGTAAACCGGGGGCCTCGGAACGGAACGCGGCGAGATCACGCGATACGAAAATAATACAGGATCGTTCCGTAATACGCGTAATTAATAAAGATTTTAATTAAATCACCGCGTTATCGCGTGATAGATCCGACAGTGGCGACGGCATTTATCCAGCCGTCGGAATAAATGACACCGCGTTACATGCGACGTTAGCGAGGGAATTCGGGTCGCGAATAGGGGCGAGACACGCCGGCTAACGTTTACGAATGCCTCCACGCTCGTAATCCGATTTACTTTTACTTATCACGCGCAGTTCAAACACTTGGAAATATTTACATCGCGGCCGTGCACCGGGGCCCCCTCCGCCGCCCGTATTCGCCGGCCCTGCGCGCGGCGCGCGGCCGGGAATTCGGCATTTCGCGTTACAGAAACTGTTTTCGAGTAATTTACCGTCTCACCGGCTCACCGGTGCCAAGAACAACGGCGAATTATTCAGCCCGTGCCTCTACCTGTAGTAGATTTTCAGCCGAATAACTGCAATAAACGCTAGGCGCGAGCGGTGCACGTGTTACGGGGTGCACAATTGATGCGGGAGAATTTCGAATGCCGAAGTGCCGTAGATTTTCCGGGAACGTGCAAAGGTTAGAGACGTTTAAATCCGCGGTTTGTTCTATGTTAACGAGCCGATTATTTTCGAATAGCCGGGATTAGAGCGAAACGTAGGTAGCTGCAATCACGAGGGGGTTCAGGCCTCCGGTGGCGTAATACGATTTATGTGCGTGCTTCTGATGGGGTAAATATTTTTGTTTGCAGGATTTCGGCGGCTAATACTATCGGGACCGTGCTATAATAATATCCAACGACGAGGGAGAATGGACGATGATGGGTGTGGTAGGAGAGCTGCGTTTGGTGGGGTGCAATAGGGGATCTTATGGAGAGCTAGGGTCGTTAACATTTCGCGATTATGAAGGATCTGAAGCCGCTCAAGCCCTAGAATTGTACGTGGCCTCGAGATCACTTGGAATACCGACTAGCCTAAGCTCTTAAATCACTGGGATTCGGGGATCTAGAGCCCTTGAGGCTATGTCTTGGTCTAGTTCTGACCAACAATGCGTGAGAACGTGTGTCCCATCAACTAAATTTTCGATTATTAGAAATATTCGATTATGGTAGTTTCAGTGTTCGCTATAACTTTAGTCTTGTCAAGGGATCTCGCAAAAGATGGAATAAATCTGGAATGCAAAGTGACTGGCACTGCGGAATCTAGGGTGTCGAGTTGGAGTTAGGGTTAAGATCGAGGTTAGGTTCGAGTTATGTAATTGAACCTAGGCAATCTTGACACTTAAGAGTACTTAAAAGTACTTCGACGTCTAGCTGATATTCCAGTCTAAGCGATTCTCGACCCGGGGCAGTTCTTGGACTTAGACGATCTCGAGGTTCGCGCATGCCTTGAATCCAAATGATGCGGAGTTCTACATGATCCTGGGACCCAGTTAATCCCAGGATTTCAGCAATTTCACCACCCAAACGATCTTAAAGTTCGCGTGATCCTTGTTATTGAATGGTCTTGATTCCCGGACAAATCGTCGAACATCGATGTCTTCGTGACTTAACGCGCTTGCTGCCACACATAGTATACGACACCTACAACCTCGACTGACGAATTTACCGTGTCAAACCTCACGATTCTATGGGTAATTACAAAAGTGGACCAGTCACGTACGTTTCGCTTCAAAATATGTAAGGAATTAATTAATTAAGCCCACAGATAGCTCTTTTTCTCGTCATCTTTTCATCGTGCAATATGTAATTTAAGTATATGATAAAATTTAGAGTCCAAAATCTTTTTCTCGTTTAATTTCTTGCTAATAGAGTACGTTATGTACTCCATTCTACCTTATTCTTTGTCACAAATATAAGTACAAATGCGATTGTGTTAAATAATTCCAAATATCCACTGTCATCCTACCCTAAGATCCCTATAGACGTTCACGCATTCAGTCGTTTAACTTTACCTAAACTAGGTTTATTTTCAAATTTCCCGTGCATTGGTTTTACCCAACAACAAAGTCCCTCCTACGCAAACGAGACCCCATCGTGGACACAAATAGGCGAATGGGAGTGTGGTTCGAGACATATTTTTAGCTCGTCATCCGAGCTTAGAAGTCGCTCGCAGCAAGTTGCCCCTGTCCTGAATTACTCGTCACGTTTCACGACTTCCACCTCACCTTTGGCCCATCCCACGCGATTGCTGAACCACGTGAACCGTCTGGTCGCAGTCCAGAATATCCCACGAGGCCCTGCAGGAGTCCAGGAGCCGCCTATACAGGGTCTCGCGTACACGAGCATGATCTATAGTAGCTATCAGCAGTCCAGTGCTACACGTATCCGGTATCAGGAGTCTAGGAGTCACCTGTATCGTGTTCTACGAGTAAGGGACCGTATACACGTAACGTCATGCATCTGGATCACGTTTGCATCAGAATTGGCTATACCGCGGTGTCCTTCATTGTGCCTAGCAAGTCCAGATTGGCCGGAATCGGGTCTTACAAGAGTGACGGGCTTTCTATTCGATTCTATGATTCCGGGATTAGAATCCAAGTCCCGGGGATTCGTAGCACTTCTCTGTAACTAATCACTCGGAATCCGCATCGATATGCTGCGAAACTGTAATTGCAATTGAGTCCGCGTTACACGGGGATCGGGGGTAAGCTGTTACAAAATGCCCAGTATCCTTCGATATTAAAACAAAATATTCCTGTTACGGAATAAAATCGGCAAATTTCGAGAATTCGAATAATTGGGATTATGGCATTGGGTTCTAATAGTAAAATAACTAAACTGGTTAAGAGAGGTAGAGAGACGGAGGGAAAGAAAAGAGAGAAAACAGGTAGCAGAATTGTGAGTGGTATGCAGAATAGAGAGATGCGTGTTGTCTTAAATTTCTACACCAAATCCACTTCTGGACCAAAAAGGACCAAAATAGAGAATTATTATTAGTATTATTAGTACAATAACTACGATATAAATATATGTAGTATGCATATATATATATATATGCACTTATATCTTATGAACTATTTATTTATATCTAATATCCTAGATTGATTTTTGTTTACAATTAATCTTATCTCTTCAACGGGAATTTTAACAGTGTTCTTTCGCAACGACGTATTTTCATCCCCCTGAGACCTGCAATCCAGTCTGCGTAATCCGACATGGCTGCCTGTTTACATACGTAACCAGACGTATATATTTGACCACACGGGTGCACATAGCAATGAAGGAGCATACTTATACACACGATCTTGGAATATATGGTCACACGCAATTGAATCGCGAACGCAGGAATAGTACCCGAAATGATTTTAACCCCTTAACGTCGACCTCGATGCATAGCATAAACCGCATGCTACTCCATATGTCGTCTATTATCGAAGCTGTGTAATATAGATCCCTGGAGATGTAACTGTGCCACCCCATTATGCACCGCGGTTTATAGACTATGCGAGACTATTATTAAAATACGCATAAAGAACTCGGGTCCCTGAGATATCGTCGATGCAAAAATTCTCGAAAACACCCCCTAAATTGAGTATTAACACGTTCACTCGTTTTACGTGATTTGCCCATGGCGTCAATATGAATTTCTCATCATGCGATGTATATTATGTCGAAATATGCTATACAGCAGAGTGGGTGAGTAATATAATCGCGTTTAATGCATTTTTCGTGGTGGGGGTCACTGGTGAACCTTAAGGCGCTGTAATCAAGTCGAGTACTGATCAATACAGCAGTAAACCTGTTAATTTTGTATTTTTACTATTGGTCGCGTGGCTGGTCATCGGTGCCCCCCACGACGCTGTAGCTAAGTCAATTACCTGTCATCGATCCCCCCCACGACGCTGTAGCTAAGTCGACTACCGGTCAACAGTGCCCCCCATGGCGCTGTAGCTAAGTCAACTACCGGTAACCGATGCCCCCCACGACGCTGTAGCTAAGTAGAGTACCGGTCACCGATGCCCCCTACGGCGCTGTAGCTAAGTCGAGTACAGGTCACCGGTGCCCCCCACGGCGCTGTAGCAAAGTGCGAGTGCCGCCCACCGGTGACCCCCATGGCAGTCAACGTGTTAATAATACTTATAATACGTAAAAATACGAAATTTTTAATTTTCTGCAGTTTTCTGTATTTTTCTACTCGCGAATGTCCCCACTGCGGGGACACCGACCGCGAAGGGTTAATAATGATCGATTTTCATTCGGTGCGGATTAAATGGAAGTTTACGTAATTTGCGCGGGGAAAATGGCACGCTGTTATTAAACGGGAATTCAATACGAATTTTCCGCGCGCGATAAAATTACAGGAAAGAATTATTCGCTCGGCAATTATCCTCTCTGAATCATGTCTCCCGCGGGATTTATAAGATCTCGGGTGTTATAAATTCGATCGATCGAGTGATTCATTTTTACCGTGATATATTTTTAAACACCGCGAGTATTCTTTCCGCGTGACGGATAGGTTACACGGTATTTTTGATATTGGCTGTCGGGTGAGACTTCCCTCGGCGAACTTTGAATCGTAAATTGGCAATGATTTATACATAGTCGAGTCCTCCGCATGACGAATACACCACGCCGGTGTGTACAGGGCGAATTTTGGAATTAGGATTTATCGCTGGTGAAAATTCTGGGAGTTTTAAAGCTTTTGGTGCGGGGGGGGGGGGGGGAGGGGGGGGGGGGGATTATTTTTTAAAGATTTTTTAAGTCAGTCTTTTTGCAGTCTGTTCTCAGTGTAAGAGTTGTCAGTCTAAAGACAGTGTGTCAAAATCTAGAGTCAATTAGAGTTTTAAGAAAGATTAGAAAAGCGGGTGCATAGCGAATCTCTCTTGTTTCAGAGGCAGTCGCCTTCATTCGATTTATAAGCTTATTTTATTCTGTTAAGAAGCGAACAATACTGTATTAAGTCAATCCACCCAAATACCGATCCTAGATATATCAACCAAAAATAAAGAAAAGGAAAAATAGGAGAGAGAGAAAAATAATCGCGCGTTGTCCTTTAGATCGTAGTAGATTTAATGTTAAATTACAAAAAAAAAGAAAGAAAAGGAAGGAGGGAGAGAGAGAAAGATAGTCTTTTCAATAAACATATATTGCTGATAAATATCGGAGGTCTATTTCTTACGCTTACGACCCAAATTCCTCACCACGAGTCAGACTCGTTGTTGTCGCTTATGGCACAAATTCCTTACCACGAGTCTCACTCGTGGTTGTAGATCAAAGAGTTAATATCAATTTGAAAATGGCGAGATTCGTCGTACTTTATGTAAATTCCACCTTTCCATGAACACTCACGGTGATATTTCATTTGACACTGGGAAAAACATTACTGACACGTCGCTACTGACGAGAACGACAAACTCGAGGTAAAGAGGGTTGTCGCGTTAGGAATGATCGTGATGTTTAAAAAGTCAGGCTATCAGGAATGCGTGCAAGTGTCAGAATGATTGACAACGAGTAGCAATAGCAGGTGTATGTGTCTAGAGTGGTGAGAATATGCTTGAGGATTATCGGTGCATGGGGACTCGAGGTTTAAAGAGAATAGCGGATATAAGACACTCCAGAGCTTTGAAGAGAATGACAAACAGATCGAGCGAGCAAAGGGCTTACAGTAAGCATATATTAGGTTGGTGCATATGAAATATCGTTCCTGTCGGATATCTCAGTCTCTCTGTCGGATTTACCGAGCAAATTCCACTTGTTAAATCTGATCTTGCCGTTCATAATTACGATACATAGAAACAGGTATAGGTATATTAATACGTGGATCCTAAATTTTGTGATAAAAATATTAAATGTAATATGAAAACGAGAAACAACATTCGTGGTTAATTTAATCTCGAAGAAGTATGGCATAAGCTATCGAAAATATAAATTTTGGAAATAAATGTGCAAATTAAGGTCAGGCTACTGGTGTATTATTAAAATCGAAGCAAATCAAAAGAAAAGTGGGCAAGTATTATCCCTGATGTCAATTTGGGAAATATTTTTGGAAATATTTTTGCAAATAGCACACGACACTTGGCATAATTAAGCGCCATGGGAGAACAGCTGTCAGCCAGATAGATATAACTTCTTCTTCAAAGAAAAAGCAGAATCAATTTTCAAAATATCGTCACTTATCACGAGATAATGGCTTGATAAAAATGTCTATGCGAAATATATACCTCTATACCCCTATTAACAAACTTCTAATAAATAAAATTTGTTTATTATATTTATCACGTAATAATGAACAGATTTCTAATAAATAGGAGCTAGGGAATTATTAAAAATAAATATACGATATTCCAAGAAACTATCCACATTTAAATATTCATTTTCAAAGAAGAAGCAGAATTAATTTTTAAAATATCGTCATCTGTCAGGAGATAATAATTTGACAAAAATCACTATGCGAAATATATGATTGGCCTCTGCCAATTTTCGTTTCAACGAATGTCTATACCTCGTAATAAACAAATTCCTATGTATTAAAAGTTTCTCTTTAAATTTCTATTTATTTATTTATTACGTAATAACGAATAGATTTTTAATAAATAGGAGCTAGGTAATAATTAAAAATAAACATACGATACTCCAAGAAACTATCCCTCTTTAAATATTCATTTGCAAAGAGAAGCCCCCATTCCTTTTTCCATTCCATCTTTCACACTCCATTAATTATTCATGATTAAGGAACAAAGAAATATGAAACGAATGTTAATGAAACATACTCTCCCTGCTTTAATTTGCAAATTCACTCTATTAAATACGAATCACCCTGTATATCGGAATACCAAAATTTAAATACGCATAACTTTCTAGCTATTACATTCCTAGACTCCAAATCAACATAATATCATAGAGTACCATTATTTTTAAATACAAAATGGTCGAAAAATGAAGATAACACCCCAAAAACGAGATTTCACCTAAGAAACAAGTGCTTACCCTGGACAAGTGCCAGAATCGTTGAATTTGTTTAACCCTCAACGCGTACACGCTTGGTGACGTTGAAATAATTATAAACAATTGAAACAGAACGTGAATCACATTGTTGGCGTAATAGAATATTTCATGCAGACAACGAGGTGTACTGTGAGGACTGATTTCGACATGTTATTGTTTCCAGCACAATACGGATTCATGAATTAAATCAAAACAATGTGCACCCACTTAATTGTCAGTAATTGCTACTTGTCCCAGACATTTCGCACGGTGTGTTTAACTAATGACATCGTGACTCGAACCCGTGATACCCGCAATCGTCTATTTTCAATTTCGCTTTAATAACCTGAACGCGCGTCACGGCCAGCATAAAATGTCGGCACCGCGTACAACACGGTGTTTCGGGATACCGTGGCTCGATGGAACGATAAAAAGAAGGGAAAGAAAGCCAGAGAGACAGAGAAAGAGAAACAGAGAGCAACCAAGAGAGAGAGAGACAGGGATACACAGCCACCGGGCTGTGCAGAGTTTATTTAATATCCACGCGTCATTGTTACGACGCAGACAGGTCTGCTCGTTATTTTCAATCCACCATCACCGTGTGACTGACTGTTCTGCGCATCGATCAATAATTTAGCAAAATCGACGTAATTGCGACGTGCCTACGTGCTAAAATTAGAACAAAAATGATCGGTCGACGCGACGATACTACGAGCTCTCCGTTCTCCACAACCGATCACCCAAGCGTCTTCCCGACCTTCTTCTCAACGGCTAAACAACACTTCTGGACACGGACTCGAAGTATCATCCTTCACCCCTGCGAGCGTCCATCGATTGAACTTCCGAGACTCCGTATAGCCTCCGTACCCCTTCTCACGCGTGTATATCATTCTTCGCTCGCGATACGCGCGCCAGCACGCCCCATCTTCGATCCACGCTGGCCGGAGGAGAGACGTAATAACAATAAACGCCACGCCGGGGTGGCTCTGCTCGAGAGAACACCCGTGAACCAACACCGTCGCACCCTTATCCGGCCGAGTCGAATCCCGTGGACTTTCGCGTTCCAATGAACCGCGAACATCGATACGAGGGTGACAAAGGGATGGAAAACTCGGGACACGCACGGATGCCAGAAGCCAGCTACTAGCGGGCCGGGGCCATTGCAAACGCGGTTGTCCAACGGGCAAGCCGGCTTAATCTTTCACGATGTTTAAGTGCGGTCTTTCGACCATCGGTTTCGTCGAGTTTTAACGACAAGCGGCCGAGCCACTGCTGTCTCCGGGACACGCCACGGCTGTTCCGTCTGCATGCTCGAGAGCACGTGCCCGTAACGAGAGGCTCGCGTGTCCCGGTATAATTAAGCGCCACGTCGAATCCGAGCAACCCACCCCCTGACCGGGGCCCACGAGAACGACCGGAACGACAAACGAATTCGAAAAGTCGGAAAGCTGCCGCGATCATCCCTCTCCACCGGCGGCCGTTACGTCGCGGAATGCCGCGATTAATCAAACGCCGCGACCTGACAGCCGCGAAATTTATCACGCCCCCGCGAGAAACTTCGCCCTCTTCGAATCTACCCCGGCCGCCGTGCGCGATCCAACGGGCCAGCAGCGTGCCGGGCTCCGCGGCCCGTCCAAGTACCGCTGTAACTCGCCAGGCGGCGCCGCGGTCGCTGGAGGGGAGGCGCGACAGAGGTCGCTGCCGAGACGAACGCGGATAAATAGGGAAATGGCGTCGTAGCTGACCGGGCCGCCTCTATGACGCGATGTGACAGTGAAAAAGCGACCATCTGATCGCTGCCACGGAATTTAAACGAACGTGTACGACTTCATTCGAGTATCGTGCCTGTGCAGGGAGAGAGGCAAGCTTCCGATGCTAGGATAAAAGAGACTTGCTGCGACACTGCGCGATGCACCGCGCTGCGAGCTATTGTTCTCCTAACGTTTCTTTTCTTTGCTTTTTCTCCCGTCTTATTCTTTTTATTCCTCCTCCTTTTTTTCCTCTCTTCTTTATTCCAGCTCCCGCTTTTCCGTCCTTTGCTTCTCGCGTTTCATGCCCCAGGCGCCCCGGATGCACGGCGTAATATTTTTCGACTCCAACGGTCATCGGTCCCGAGATTGTTTATCAATGCATCAACGTGATCCGGTGAGACTGCGAATTACTAATTCTGGAATGCTTTTAAGGCGAATTTCGAATACCTTTGTTCGAGCAGGAATTTCGTTTAATTATTGTTGAGAAATGAATTAAATATCGGACTCGGGTTTCTTCTGGATTATTTTTAAACGCGTTATTTATACTTGTGTGCGGGCGGGGTAGTATTTACAGACGTGTCCGAAATACGATGCATTTTTAAAGTGTAAGTAAAGCTTTTCTGAGCGTTTGTACTCGAGAGATGGCCTTCAGTCACTATTTTATAAAATTTGGAAAACTGATATTGATTGATATATCAAATTTAATGTGATTTACGTGATAATTCTATTATTATACAATTCTTTATTTACTGTTTGAAAAAGTATCGTCAGGTATTTGGTGGAGAATCTTTGATTTTCTACTCTTCTCTAGCCAAAAAATCCTCGAGTGCAAGGGGTTAAATTTATGTACGTTGGTTTTAAGCCCATTTGAGTCGTGCACTACACAAATCGATTAACTCCACTTTTCGGAAAATTTAAGTGTCGAAGCTCCTGGTATAGTCGTAACTATAGTATTTGCAAATGATCCACGTAAAAATTGAGCAAGTGAAAGATTTACAAATAGCCATAATCAAACATATCTAATAGAAAATTTGAAATTTCTTTAAACCGATTTGTTCCATGATTAAAAATGTCCCATTTGTCACAGTACATACTAATTTTTAAATAATCGATAAATTTTAACAAATTTACCCATTTTCATAAGAATTTATCCTAATATAATTTTATATCTTTAGAGATAAATAAATATATCTCTAAATCAGAAAATTTGAAATTCCTGCACACGAAATAAGTCCCATACTTATTTTCCCACACGACCCGAAACATAATCAATAAATTCCATCGAATTGGCAAAAACTATTTTCATAAGAGTTCCTTTATCCTAATACACCTGCGAAATATAATATAATTTGCACGGTGCATTGCAAACGCTTCGTCACATAATAACCAAAAATACAATTCACGCTAAAAGGTTTCCGCTCCTTTTCCGAATAAACAAATAAATAAATCCGCCATATTCGACACAGCAGTTCCCCAGAACAGCTTCTACACCCATAACCCGAGTCGCGAACCATGTTTAATTGCAGCCCCGCCCAGAGTCGCGATAAATTGAACCCCGTTCCAGAAACTGTTTTATAAATTTCCCTCATCAATTTCGTAAACTTCGGCGAGCCTTCTCGAACCAAAAATAACCCCCCGAATGAAAGTCATTCGATAACCGTGTCAGACCTGTCTCCCAAGTAACGAAGCCTCGAAAGCTCGACCCGTTCTCGTCGCCAAGGTTGCCTCACACTGTTCCTCGCGAGGAAAAGAGGAAAAAAAAAGATCCCCGCGAATGATTGTGTCTTTGAAGTCCCCGATGCATGTCATCCGTCGTGGCAAAGGGGGTTAGGCGAGAGAAGAGAGGTACACGCGCGTGAATCGGGGTGGCTGGCTCGCGCAGGCCAAGGAAGAAGACACACTCGTTAACACGTGGAACAGAGGGGAACTGGTTCAAGGATAAATGGTGTAAAGTCGCCGAGGGCTGCAATCGATATGGTACATCGTGATCGCTTTCAATTACTGCTTTTCGAGCACTGGCGAGAAATAAAATGACGACCGGTTACCCAGGGGGATGCGGGCTGGCGAACGGGGCACGGGAAAACGGGCGAGGCGGGAAAAGACGGGAGGGCTGGAAAGAGGACAAACGGAATCGTAGGGCAAGCGTGGATGGAGCTCTCGTTAATTACACCGCGACTGTCTCGGAACGCGTGTGTACACGCAGACGCGAGCGTTAATGACGGCGCTGGGACCGGTGGAAAAAGGAAGGCAGGCTCACCGGGCGTCTCGTTAAATCGCCAGGTATCACGACAGCGAGCTTGCGTAGAGTGAAATTGTATTTTGCACGTAGGTCGGGAAGTTTCATCCATCAAAGGAGGCAGCGAAGGTGGATAGCGTTGTCGGGAAAGAGGAACCGGGGCTGGCCCGGGGATGGTGCCTTTCATTAATCATCCCCCTCGACGCACCGTTGCGAGGCTTGCGACGTCGTTAGCGATATTTCTAATCGAATCGTATTATCCGGATGACAGATGGGCGCAGCGACGACACGGTGTCGTCGACGACGTTAGCTCCGCTTCGTCCGAGCCGCTTTCAGATCCGATGACACTTGTTGAAGTGCAGGTTTGTACGTCATCCAATTACCGGTGACTTTATCGGTCTATCACACGCAGAGGCTATGGCCGGATATTAGCCGAGCACGAGGGGAAGTTGTAAATTAATTTACGGTAATGCGGAACGGTCGCGAGGACAAATGCCACGGCGCGGTTTACGATGCCGGGATTCCGGTAATGCAGGTGTACCTGGGCCGAAGGGGATGCAACGGTAATTTCGTTTCCGTTCCGCGGAAGATGATACATGGCGGTTCGTGATACGCGACGCGCTCGATGAATAGCCGCCGAGCACAAAAGAGTGTCGGTATATAGCGCGTCCTGGAAGGGTTGAACCGCGCTGATTCTGGGGGGTGAGAATGATCGGAAGTTCGATCCGGATGTTAAATTGCCCGGGCCTCTTAATCTCGGGCCTGGCCTCTCTTAATCTCGTGATTAAAAAATTAGGCTGGCGCGTGTCCCGGTGAATCCATTTCCTCCCCCTTGGATTCTTGATTCTTTCTCGCTCGCCTCCGCGAATTCAACCGCGGACAGAGGGGAGGAGGGCTGGGAATAAAAGAAGACGAGGAGAAGGAACTCGCATCGAAGGGAACAATAAAGACGATAACGCGGACGATGAAGAGGACAATGGTTAAGGGAGGACGGACGGCGGTGCCAGATAATGGGAAGATCATTATTTTCGCGAACAAAGTCCCGTCCACGTCGTCGCCGTCTCGTCGTCTTCGCCTAAGCGCGCCTTAATTAACATCTGCCCCAATTAGAATGGTTTTACCGAAAGGCTGCGCCGCGGCGCTTTGAATCTTCCCTTCTCTGGATCTTCCTTTCTGCACACACCATGACTCCGCGTCTTTCGCGCCCTGTTCTCGCGTTCTATCCCTTTGCTTCGCTTCCTGTGCATCCCTTCGTCCTCTTTCCTCTCCGCCCTCGTTGTTTCTGCCCTCTCGCTCTGCTTTTCTCTCCGTTTCTGCCACTTGTCCCTCGCCAACGAACGCGTCGTAACAGTGACCCGATTGTTTGCTTTACCGGCTATACCAGCGACATTTTCAGCGTTGGAAAAATAAGTACAATAGGGCAGGTAGGCATGTCTGCCGCTGGAACGCGGAGGAACAGCATAGAAAGTCGGATATCGAGGCCACGAACTGCTTTCTAACGACTGTGTTAATTGTCGTGCAGCGGCCACCGGGAGCCACGGGCAAAGGGAATTCTGATGGAGTGCCTCTCGATCGGGTTAGGTGGAATAAAGGAGAGCTCGCTGTCCAATCGAGTCGAATTTTGGATATTTATGCGTGACCTCTTCTCAACCCGCAGAGCTGCGAAAGAGCGCAACAGCCGGGAAAAATTCATTTGCACAGGCTTAACGCCTCCTCGCGCCATTTCCCCGCAGCTGCTAAAAGGCTCGGTCGAAAAATTGTTCGACCGTTAACCGCGATACATTTTAAACGCGATGTTTCGAAATTTCCGCGTCAAAATTTCGAGAATCTCGAATAACCGGTATCGCTTTTGCCCATCGCCGTTATATTGAAATATTTTTCCTTTTTTCGCCGATGGTTTATCCGTTTCCAAATTCTTCGGCGATTTTCAAGCCGTAAAATTTGCATTCTCGATACTCGGAATACGACAAATTTTCTCGTCTTTCGTCTAGATTTATGGGGCTTTGTGTGGCTGAATTAGTATGGCAATTTAGCGTAATTTGGCTCCCGTTTTTATCTCTATTTAATGCTTCGTACTTGACGATTTTTTCGTTGCAGGGAAATGGCGATTTAAAAATTTTCGGACGAGATTTTTAACTTAAAGTCGACGATATTTTTTGAAGTAGTAAATAAGAAATCACGCGCGAATTAACACGCGTCGTTACGCGTTATTTTAAATTTTATATGTTAATTAGCACGGGTGTTTCGAATTTTATTAAATGGCGAATTTTATTAATTTTATTACATCATGGATTGTACGATTATAAAGAAAGCAGTCGCACTCGTTCAATCATACTCGCAGGTAGGACAGATCAGAGTACCAATCATACTGTGGCATTATGAGAAATACTAAAAAATGGTCTTGTTTCTATTTAAGAAATACTTGACACCTGAATAAATAACTTTGAAGAATTTGTTGAGCGAAAATAGCGTTGATTTAGTGAAACTGCAACGTTTTAAAACCACATATACGTATCAATTTAATTCTCTTGAAAAATTTTGAGAAAGATTTTTTTTATTACTTTAATCAATAATACAACATTCCTAAAATATGTGTCGAAATTTTCAGTGCAACTCGCGAAATATCAAGGACCTTATAGCGTGTTCATTGCGTGCAAGTATGCTAGTAAACGACGCGTTTTTCTCGAAACCACTTTTTTCAAATTGGCTCGAAGATATTTCAAAAACCAGGTTACCAATCCACTTGAAATTTAGCATAAATATATTATGATGCACGCACTAGTCGATGATCCTATAAAATAAGCAAAATAAATAATTGAAACAATTTTTCTACACATAAATAGACGTCAAATTTTTGCAAAAATTTCGATCTTCTTTTCAAGGTAGCCACATTTCAACAATTTTCAATTTTTCGATATTTTTTAAGGTTCATCGACTAACTATGTTTGTAGGAAGTTTATAGAAAATTGTTCGTATTTCTGTTTTAATTGATTCGAATTTCCCGCCAATTTTAGATCTCGTTCTCGAGGTGTTACATACACGCTGTTATAATTTCGAATCTCGACGTTTTTTAATAAATAAAAAAATATTATTTTAAATTCCTATACTTGATAAAACCTCGTGGTTTTTAAAGGGATCGAGTAAATACTTTCCTCGGAAGAATGTTCCCGAAAAATACGCAAATTTTCATCGTTTTACATCAGGGTCCCGCTTTAAGCTTCGTTTCACTGGAGAATTATCGACGGAATGGCTGTTTGCTTATTGATTTTGTAATTATTCCGAGGTTTCCGCGTTAGTCGTGTCCCAGGTATGGTAATGACGGGATCTATCGATCGCAGCACCGGAACAGCTTTTTACGCCAGGCCGTTTTTCTGACCGTTTGATAATCGATAAAACGATAGTTAGCTGTTTAAGTATCGGCAGCGTGTATCACTGATTAACCTAGTTTTTACTGCCAGCCGCGCATGGGGATTTGAGTAGTTTCAGGAAGGGTAGGTTGGAAATGGTTGATTCTTATTTGATGGTAGAACTACCTATCCGCGATGTGTATCAGACAATTATAATAATTATAGAAAATAGAAAATACCAAAGGCACTTATACCCTACTTTCATCTGTGGATCATGTGTATCGATTTACGTGAAAATAAATTAACATTTAGTAGGATAAATGATAAAAAATTATGGATTTTTAATATATTATTTAAACAAATTAATTCTTCTTAATTATTTATATATGGTTATATATCTCGTATAAAGAGCTATATTTTGCAAAAAGAAATTCGAATTTAACCCTTCCGGTTTTCGAGATATTCCTAAAAATATGCTTTCAACCCCTATATTTGAGGCCTAATTTCACCCTTCCGATATGTGCGATGGCCGATAAAAAAAAAATACGTGTCGAATATTTTTTCGAGAACTATCTCTCGTATAAATTTCATCGCAATCAGCGTGCACGGGTTGGATATGATCTCTTGTAAGTACTATGCGCGTTATTGAAATGTTAATTAAAATTGTGCGACGAAAATGGCGATGTTGTTCGAATGGACATCGATATTAACTTTCGTAATAATAGTCGCATATTCCCAGGGTAATTAGATAAATAAAAAGCCCGAGATAAGTCATTTTGATCCAAAAATGGTGCTTCTAGTGTCGATTCTTCGAGAAGCTTAGAGAAACTAATTGCTATGGTAATACACCTTAACTGCTGTGGAATTAAATCTAGTTTCGAGAATATTATTGTATCTGAAATTAGATACAAAACATCGAGAACGCGTGGGTGAAGTTATGAAATAATCTGACAAACGTGGAATTCGATATGGAAATCGCTATTGCTAATTAATACCTGATACGAAAGAAATTCTCGATTTCCGATACTAGTGAAAGCTGTAATAAATATTATAGTATAGCATTATTATTATATAGTATAGTATATTATAGCTATGCATTATCCTTTTGAAAATAAAATAAATAAATGAAATAATACTATACTATAGTATACTATACTATACGCGTGGGTGAAGTTATGAAATAATCTGACAAAATTAGTGGAATTCAATATGGAAATCACTATTGCTAATTAATACCTAATACGAAAGAAATTCTCGATTTCCGATGCTAGTGAAAGCTATAATAATAAGTATTATACTATAGTATATTATAGTTATGCATTATCCTTTTATAAATAAAATAAATAAATAAAATAATACTATACTATTATTGTTATATACTATAGTATAGTATTGTTTTATTTACAAAAGGTTCTATTCACACAGAAATGTGTCGCATTTAATAAAATTCGCCTTTAATAATATATGCGCGAGTGCCATCTAGTACGAATGTTTGGAACAATATTTAGAAGAGTGCATCAGAATTCCACAGTCATCACAGAATTATTGCGGTATTGCGAGCTGGGAAGGACCCTAGCAAAGGAAATAGTATTATATTAAGAGCGACGAGTGAACACCCTAATAAAATCCTGACAAAGGGCGAGAGAGAGAGAAGAAAGGTCTAAAAAGAGCGAACTAATTTATTACTTCAATGGTATATTATTTTACAGTTTATTAAGGAGTGGGTAGTGTGGGTAGCATGGGACAAGAATATCTTTCGCTGTTTTTAACGAGAGAGCAGTATATTTGTGCGAAAAATATTTAACACGTTAACGCTAGAACTACCGATCTTTAGTGGGCACCTAACCATAAAGTGCGCAGATTATAGTAATTAACAGCGTTACGATGAATATGAGTGAATATATCGATTACAGTTCTTCCTTACTATGAGTTCGTACCAATTTTATTCTTAAAGCAGGTGTATGTGTTCGGTGATTGCGAAAAGAAAAATCCTCGGACCAGTCATTCTGACCGGGTCGGTAGTTCTAGCGTTAAACTCTTAATTTGCCTACGATTTCTTATTCATCGTTTTAAAAATATCGTCGACGCTGTGACAGGAAGCCTTCGAATTACCATTTTCAAATATGCAAAGGGTTAATACGCGGTGGCGTTACTTTCGCCGTAGAATAACAATCGAAGGGAGGAAAAACGGAAGAACGATTCGTACACTCGGTATCCGACTACTTCTCCCGATGGCCGTGCTCCTTTTTACCCCCTCGCCTCAATTTGTCCGGGGATATTAATCGCGAGCGCGATAACGTCGTTGCTGTTGCTCCGTGCATGACAAACGAGACTGATATAGCACGCCTGCACGACCGGCACGTTGGACAGAGAGGCGTATTTATTCCACGTGTTCCGCCGGCTTTCTACAAATTAACTTTCCACGGAAATGGACACAGCGAGAGAAAAGGGGGGCAGGGGCGCGAAGACAAAGACTACGGGGGGTGGAGGAAGGGTAACGAGGTTGCAACAGAAGTGAGCAAGGGTTGGAAAAGGACTGCGTCAAAACACCGTGGCTGTCACGCGGCATCCAATTACCCTCGAATCACGTACGTTACCGTAACGTTCTTAATTATCCATCCGGTGGTGTGGGAAAGTTTCGTGATCCGTAGAAAAGTTGCAGCCGGACGACGAAAATTGCTCGTCGCGTCGAATTATCGAGTTTAACCCCCCTGGTAACCGGCGGTTCTCCCAACGGTTCACTTTTACCGTAATGGCTTCACGTTTTTGCCCGATCACCGCCGCTCGCCTCTGTCCGTTCCTCCGGCGACTCGGCCGTTGTAGTTTCCGGTGGTTCGATTTCGATGGGGTGAGTCGGAACGTGGTTTCGATGTTTTGACGTTGTTACAATGCGGTGAAAATGGAATATTCTTTTTCCCCGGGGTTTTTTTTCCTGTTTTTCTTCTCCCCCCTCAAGCCGCGATGTCATGCTGGGGGTAATAGTTTCTTTGTCAACGCGTGAAAACCTTTTAAGGGTATTTTATTGTGTTTTTTTTTTCCTCTTTGTTGTATCAAGGGTGCTGTTCGCGGTTTTATAATTGATCGCGATTTTTGGAGCAGGTAGACGTATTACTTTTTTTCTTTAATTTTGGAACTATCTAGTCGAAATGATTGTGTACCTGGAATTTTCATCTTTTATTTTTGCTATTAATAAAAGTGTGTACCTGATTTTAACAGTAGCTTCAGGGACGTGTTTTATTTATCTATTTGTATATTGTCAAATTGATAGGTAAAGAAAACGACATATTTTATTTTAAAAATGAAAAGGATTAGTTTAGTTTAAAAACAATTACAATTATACCTGATTGATGATATACCTGATTTAAATAGTAGCTTCATGCACATGTTTTATTTACCTATTTGTATATTGTCAAATTGATAAACGATATATTTTATTTTAAAAAAGAGAAAGATTAGTTTAATTTAAAAATAATTACAATATTAACAGACTTAACGTAAATTAATTACATCTGTTAATATATGTATAATTGAAGCACTCCATTTATATATTGGAGAATGAATATTATTGTATAATTGATAATTGTGTGTACCTGATTTTTATAGTAGTTTCAGGCACGTGTTTTATTTACCTATTTATATATTATCAAATTGATAAACGACATATTTTATTTCAAAAAAGAAAAGGATTAGTTTAGTTTAAAAATAATTACAATATTAACAGACTTAACGTAAATCAATTACGCCTGTTAATATATGTATAATTGGAACAACCCGTTTGTATATTGTATAACGAATATTATTGTATAATTAATATTGTATAATTGGATCAAATCGACTGGTCCCGTAAATCTAGTGTTAAGAAAATTATTGGTGGCTCGTATTGTGGTAGAATTGGAATTAATATATTTATTCATTTTCATCGTACCACTGTAATTACTATTGCCTATGCACGCTATGTTTAGGTACTCGTTAAAGATCGGTAATTCCAGTGTTAAGATTCCGTCGGTTTTAAATGTGCACTAGGTCTCGCAGGCAATAATGCAATCATTATTAATTGTAGATAAAAATAAAAATTTCCTGAAGCACGTGTCCCCTATTCTAACCTACAAATTACGTACACTGATTTAGAACGCGAATTAAAATTTAATATGACAAACGAGTGAGAAGGTTGTAATTTTTAATGTATATTGCTTAAACCAATTAATATTTTTCTTAAATTTCTACATTGCAATTCCCGTTTAAAAAGGTATATTTTGGGGATAAAATTTTGCCACTAGTCTCTTTGGTTGCGGAGTTTTTAATCCCTAACTTTGGGGGTTGTTTTCATCCCTTTAATATGGGCGATGGCCGATAAAAAAAATACCTGTGAAATATTTTTTTGTGGTATATCTGTCATATAAATTTCATCAAATTCGGTGTGTCCGAGTTGGATATATACCCTCGTTGGTTTGTAATGAGATTACTTTCTTTGTTAATTCCCAAAGGTCCCAAAATATTTTCTTTTTTTCACTATTACGATGAAAAAAATAATTATAGGGCTAATGCAATTAATTTATTAATATTAATGAAAAATATTTAAAATTGTCTTTTTTTTATTTTTTTCATTTTTCATTAACACCAAGTGAGATGCTCGAGGAATTTTTATACTAAATCTACCACAACCTCGAAAAAAATGATAGATGGAAAAATGAAGGGAGAAAAATTGATACAAAAATTGGAATATTGAAAGAAGTATCAGAAAATCAAATGACCAAAGCGATAACGTTTAATACGTATGTCTAAACCAGAAATTAAAAAATGGTTATTTAGGTTGTACTATAGTTAGTGTTAACGCGATACTCCTACGAGATTCATCGTTCACGATAAGAATAATTCTAGAGGGTAGTAATTTCTTTTTAAATATTTTTTTCTCTATTTTTAATACCAAGTGAGGTGTTCTAATAATTTTAACATGGTACTTGAATGAGCTCCATTATTCATAATTATAACAGAATAATTATAAACGTTTGTGAGAAAAGAATATATAAATTTTCTAAACCCTCGATGTGTCTTCTTCCGTTTGATAAATCATTTTTAATAAATTCTTCTTAAAATTTGAATATGGTATTCCCACAATCCAGATGGGACACTCTCTCTAGTTGATTCGCAAATTTGGTTTATAGACCTTCTTCTCGGAAACATTTTCAATTCGTTTCTTCATTAATTTAGGTATGGGAACAGGTATTCGCCATTTTGGGTTATAGGCTTTTCCAAAAACATTTCCAATTCTAAAGAATATCAGTTTCTTCGTTAATTCAGATATTTTAATATTAGATGTTTTCAATTCCAAAAAGAAAATACTAGTTTCTTCATTAATTTAGGTATTCGCCATTTTTGGTTATAGACTTTTCCAAAAACATTTCCAATTCTAAAGAATACTGGTTCCTTCGTTAATTCGGGTATTTTAATATCAGATGTTTTCAATTCCAAAAAGAAAACACTAGTTTCTTCATTAATTTAGGTATTCGCCATTTTTGGTTATAGACTTTTCCAAAAACATTTCCAATTCTAAAGAATACTGGTTCCTTCGTTAATTCGGGTATTTTAATATCAGATGTTTTCAATTCCAAAAAGAAAACACTAGTTTCTTCATTAATTTAGGTATTCGCCATTTTTGGTTATAGACTTTTCCAAAAACATTTCCAATTCTAAAGAATACTGGTTCCTTCGTTAATTCGGGTATTTTAATATCAGATGTTTTCAATTCCAAAAAGAAAACACTAGTTTCTTCATTAATTTAGGTATTCGCCATTTTTGGTTATAGACTTTTCCAAAAACATTTCCAATTCTAAAGAATATCCTAGTTTCTTCATTAATTCTGGTATTTTAATATCGGATATTTTCAATTCTAAAAAAGACACTAGTTTCTTCACTAATTTAGGTATGAAAACCTATTCGCCATTTTGGGCTATAGACTTTTCCAAAAACATTTCCAATTCTAAAGAATACCGATTTCTTTATTAATTCAGGTATTTTAATATCGGATGTTTCCATTCTTTTCCCAAAATTCTTGCAATTTTGACAGGACATAGGTAATTGCCAAGTATAATACCTCGAGCTTTTTACACTTCCGCGATAAATTAGTTGATGTTACAAGGAAAATGGCGTAACGCGGTGTTCGCGTTTCGGCGAACTTGCTTCTTCGAATCGAGGTTTATAAACTTACATAAACTCCGGCGTTATTAAGTTAAACGTATTGCGAGGCTTGTTTATATAAGTCTGATGAATCTATGGCGGTGTTTTCCGCGCCGCTGCGAGACCAGATAAAATGATTACCCCGGGATATAATCTTTGGATTTCTCCTTCTCGACAGCGGGCTCCGCTGAGGTGAAATATTTCGGTGGAAACCCTTTCACCATCACCTTATCGACTTCTCGTTGAGCCAGCAGATTTTCTATGAAAATTTTCATAAACGCCCAGTCATCCCGCTGATGCCTGCAATCTATCATCGTGTCTTTCATTTGATATCTTCCTCGATATGTGAATAATCACCCTGTTGATGAAATTGAATTTGTTTCGCGCCACTTTAAAGGCACAGCCCTGGTCGTATCCTTCCAGACAGATGCATAGAAAAGGACCTCGTATTTTTGCACGGTTCGATGTAAGATAAAAATATTACGCGAATGTAATAGGCAGCCAGAGATGTTTTATTCAAACTCATGATTAAAGTATGAGATATAAAAAGACCGATCATCGAATTAATCTTAATATAACCGGGGCTAGGAATAAATGGATCGTGTTTATGTTTGCTATTAATAAACCTAGATTTGCGAATCAATATTTCATTTATAGCACGACGGGGTAGGAAATACGTTGAAATGCAAAAATACACGCCCACTGTGTGCCCTCATATTTCATTCGCTGCTCAATGAGCTTATATTTATGACATTCTGCTCTTATCTTCGGTCACGAAGCTTACTATCAAAATTGGAGAAAATAGCTGCACTATTATTAGATCAACCGAGCAGCAATTTCGTTATCTTTCATACAAAATAGCAGCAATTACTTGTGAAATGACGAAAAATTCTGTGGAATTTTGGAAACTTTTTTAAATCTTAAAAATCGGATTTTTAATACGACGTGAAAAATTTTCGCGAAATCAAAAATATGAATTTATTTATATAACAACGTATGATAGTGATATTTGTATCACTAGAAAGAACTATCACCCTGCAACGTGTACTTCTATACAATATGCACACATAATAATCGCGAGTGTTGGTTTTATATGTGTGAATGAGAATGAGATTGAATAAATGAAACTCATTTGCGAGTGCAATAGAATTTCAAGTTTCAACTTTTTATTTTTTAATATACCCTTCCCTTTTCTCAAAGTTTAATTTCACGTACACACCTTGTTCATTGTCACAAGCACTCAAATCCTGTCCAGAATCAGCGATTTAATTAAGAGTCGAAATCCAGATTTTTCTTGACTTCAAACAGTCATAATAGGTCTCTATTAAACAATCAATGAAACTATTTCCAGAGCCATACTCAGATTATACATTAAATATTCGTGTCTATATACCTCACATATAATCCAAACTCGTAGATCACACTATTACTCAGACTCCAGTAATTACATCTTATAGACAGATGTTGTGAGTGTTGGTCCATATATGTGTGAATGTATGCGTGAATATAAATATATGTGCGAGTACAGTCTAGTATGAATGATGTTTGAGAAAATGTTTAGAAGAATGTGCCAGGATAAAACAGGTATGCGGGAATCGACAAAGAGGAAACATGTGTATATAACGGTTAATAAGAGTGAGAGAGAGAGAGAGAGAAGAATTTTCTAGAAAGTGTCGATCAATTTTTGTTTAAAATAGTTTATCGCGAGTAGTTTTCGTTATTTAAATATTTGTATCTAAATATACTAACGCGTTAACTGTTAAAAAACGTAGAAGATATTGGCGTCCATTTCTATCCACGATATTTATATAACCGAAGTTAAATTAACGATGGCGGTCAACGCGTTAAGCATGACTCGAGTGCCTAGTCGCTAAAATTTTGGGAAATAAAAGAAGAGGACTGGGTCACTATGGATCGTGTGTGAGTCATATATGTATCGTACATACCAGAGTAGGAGGAATTTTTGAGTTAATGACAGTGTATGGAGGTTTATTATTATAGTGGTATTATATTATATATTATTTATTGTGGTATATTATTATAGTCTATTGCGACTTGCTTTTGTTACTTCAATATATTTCTTTAAATATACTAACGCGTTAACTGTTAGAAAAACGTAGAAGATATTGGTGTGCATTTCTATCCATGATAATTAATAATATAGTATAATGCTCGAACCAACTGTATATTTTCAACAATTAAAAAATAAAAATATCCGAAAGAAATTATTACAAATCCTCAGATAATTCTACTGTCATGAAGATGGAATAGTTATCACGTATACCGAAACAATTATCAACATCGATGAAACGACGGAACGTATACGTACCTGAATTTCATCTCGATTTATCTGCACGATCTCGTTTAATTCGTTGATGCCCGAATTTGTGACAGCGTCGCCTTAACGTGACATTAACTCTGCCGCGAGCCCACAGAATCCATTCGGACCGAGGCCGTACACCGAAATGGCGCTACGTTATCTTGAAACGTCCATCTTGTCGCATCGTAACGAGGAACGTCGCGTGACAACGGCGAACTATATTTCTGTCCGCGTTTTCATGCCACGATGAATCGCAAATCCATCGCTCCTATAATATGCATCGAAACAATTTATCTGTCCCCTGCCTGCGGATAATCTCCCGCGTAGTTAACTCTGGAACCCGTCCAACCGGTAATCACGTGACAATAAAAGAAACCACGCGCGCCATTTAACGAAATATCATCCACGATAACCTCCACGAGCACTCGTAACGCGAGTATAAATAAGTAGACCTGGCTTCATCGATGGATCAACGTGGTCGACAAAACAAGGAAAGTCCGCTTATTCAGCAGCGAATAATCCTGGAAGAGACAGGAGTCGTAGAGAAAACCAAGACAAACAGCAAAAAAAAACCCGAATTTTACGATCAACCAGGAAAATTCGAAGAAAATTCCAGCAGTATTCGAGAGAGACGGAAAAGTCCCTACCATCGAGAATTCGTTATTTACGACGTAAATCGCGCAAGGACAAGGACTTAGCTGCGAGAACGGACGGGACGGTCTCTGCGGCGCGAACTACGCCACGCCGCCTGGCGGCGGATTAAGCAACTAGCGCAGAGACAGCGGACCGCGGAATATGGCGCCGTCGGTGG
The DNA here is from genome assembly GCF_001483705.2 of Eufriesea mexicana. Taxonomy (NCBI): domain Eukaryota; kingdom Metazoa; phylum Arthropoda; class Insecta; order Hymenoptera; family Apidae; genus Eufriesea; species Eufriesea mexicana. The sequence goes on from NW_016912318.1 coordinate 446,431, forward strand.
GCGCAGCGACATTGAAATTTTACATATGCATGAGCCATAAACGTAGAGGAATATTTCTGCGACGGGTGACGGCGTTATCAATCGACGAGACGTAGCAGGGAGCGGAAGAAATTCAGCGAGACGGAGTAGCGGAGCCAGACGCGCGGAAAGCAGCAGAGACTCTCTCTTTCCCCGGTTGAAGGAGCGGCTGGGATGAGAAAGAAGTCCGCTGCAGCTGCAGCTGCGTGCGACGTTTATACTCGTATCGTGGCAATCCATTTTTCCTGCTTCCACCCTGCGCCCCTATCTCACTACCTCCGCCCCTGGCCCCCTTTTTACCGCGCTCCCGCTTTGCAGGGGTAGTTTTCATCCGCACTTAAGAACTCTCGGGGCTGAACGACGCGTTACGAGTATTCAAACAGAAGTTTCTCTCCGTGGAAATAGTATATCCACGTCATTGAGTGGCGACGGTGTTTTTCCCTCACCCACCGTGGCATCCGAGGCGAGCGGAGAACGAGCGGGCAGGCCAAGAATCATTTAAGCCCGGCTTGCTCTCGGTGAATAGCTCGGAAACGCGCGAAACCGCATCGCCGGATATTGGCTTCCATCCACGGGGTGGCTGTTTTCGAATTGAGTGGCGCGCTCCTACTGTCGCCGGATGGAATTTCAAGGTGGCCGTTTCGCGCCGTTGGCAGAACCGTGCAAAGTGGCAGAAATTTGTACACGACCACCGGTGACTGAAATAAAGCGCGGGACATGTCACCCTGTGATCTTTCTTTTGATCCCCGACCGCTTTGTTCCACTTTCCAGGTCTATCGGATCTGTTTCTCTGTCTCTGCCTTCTTCTTCGTCTCCCTTTCCAGCTTTTCCCGCCTTTCTTCTCTTTTTCTTTTTCCCTTGCTTTCCCAACCAGGCGCCAAAGAGTGAGCGAGTCAAAGTTTCAGTTTGCCGCATCGCACGGCGATAAATCTCTCTCTGGAGAGAGAGGGGAGAGAGACGTAATGAACCGCGAATTTGTTACGGTTACACCTGTTATATTAGGCTGGCAACTAAGTGATTGCGGATTTTAAGTAAGAAGGAGAATACAACATTTTTTGGCGAATCTTAGATTTTGGTGACGTCTGGGCTGGTTCATCTTGCATCACCCACGATCTTTTCCGATTAACGTTGTTGTAAACTATCCACTTTTCGTCGCCAGTTATCAGTCGTTTCAGAAATCGATCAATTTCGTTGCGTTTCAGGAGCAAATCGCAGATGCCAATGCGTCGCGTCAAATGAATTTCCTTAAGCTGATCGAGTTTCTTGACATAGCCAAGCCGTTTTCATTTTTTTTTTAATGCATGCATGCGATACATTGAGCTTCTCTGCAATCTCACGTGTTGTGCTATGACGATCCGAATCGATAATGGCCTTGATATGGGTCTCGTCAACTTCAACTGGACCGCCAGATTGTTGCGCATTTTTCAGTGAAAAATCAGCAGAATGAAATTTGGCAAACCAATTTTGACACTGTCTTTCTTTCAAGGCTTCATTCCCATTTACAGCACGTAACTTCTTGCGTGCTTGCGACGCGTTCTTGCCTTTTCGGAAATAAAACAATAAAATATGCTCGAAATGCGCGTCTTGTTCTTCCATTTTTAAATTGGGATAAAAACGAAACTAAATAACTAATCGATACAATTTTTCAACTAAATTAAAGGCGGAAGTCCAAACAACGAGGAAACAATATAAGTTAGGTGCCTTGAACACGTTGACAAAACAAAAGAATGTGCAAAGACCGTCTATTGACAAAATCCGCAATTACTTAGTTGCCAACCCAATATTACATTTCCGATCTGTTACAGTTGATCAATTTGCGAATTGTGTTTGGATCGGGGTGTATTTTCATTTTTCTCTTGCCTCTTCTTTTGGCAGCCTGTTCTCGTTTAATTGGTAATTTCATTGGTCGTTTCGCGATAATTGTGTCATTTATATTGGTACCTTAAAATAATTATTCTGTCCGTTATCCGTTTCGGTTATACGAGGTAAAATATGGAATATCGAGACGACGTTGTATCAATCGCGAGCAAATTGTGGCTCCCGAGCCAAATGCTGGTCTTATAGACGCCTAATGGGCCCCAAGTTCGTGAACCTTGGAGTAGAATTATCGATTGTTGATTAACAGTGCGAGGCAATGGCGTGTGTATTAATTAGGTTTATAGAATAATAATTAAACGAGGAATTAAAGATATTCGTGTCTAACGATCCGTTGAGAGATATGGGTGTCGAGATGGGCGAAATATGGCTTCAGTCGTGGTATAATCTGGCCACAGCTGTTGTACGTAATTCGTATATTTAAATTATAGTAATAACAGTAGGAGATTAAGGGAAATTTCGAGGAATTAAATTTTTAGAGGAACAATAAATTCGTGACGATATGACACGCGTGACTTGCGATATTACAAGGCCCTGGGATTAAAAATGGGAATTTTGGAAAAACCAAAATCACGTTAACATCGTCAACTAAATCGAAATGACCGACCTGACAATGCAAACTTCAATCTTGTCACGATGATAAACGCGCGACGTAATTCAAGTTTCGATTATTTTCACGTGGTACCTCATTTCGTACTGACGGTATCGCATGAATTTCGAATATAGACAGCGTACTCGAAATTAATAATTAGTCCAACGAAATGACCAACACGAACTCTATTTACAACGTAACTTGATAATTTCCCATCCTCGCGACATACGCTCAAATTTTTACGGAAATAATAGCTCTCAGGGGTGAATTTATCGAAATATCAAAATTCCGAGGTACCTCGAAGAGTTAAAAATTGAGGATATTTTAGAATTTAAGAATTCGAGACTGCACTTATTTTTTAAAATAAGGAATTCTCGAAACTTGAATAAGGAAAAATATGAAATCAATTTTTATCGATCGACGATAAAATAAAAGTAAAAATAGATTAATTTAAAGTAATTTCCTAGAAAAATTTGGATATTAGCGTTTTCAAGATTAAATCAATAATCTGAATTAAATATTTACCAACGAATTTCATCAGCACCCCAATTTTTAAAAAGCAATATTTGTCTTAAAAATCAAAGCTATGAAAATACTAATTATCGATGATGAATTTATCGAAATATCTAAATTCCATGATACCTCGAAGCGTTAAAAATTAAGTATATTCTAGGAATTAAAAATTCGAGATTTTGCACTTGTTTTTTGAGATCAGAAAATCTCGAAACTTGAATAAGGAAAAATATAAAATCAATTTTTATCGAACAACGATAAAATAAAAATAGGAATTTGTAATAATAATTTAAAAAGAATTAATTTTTGAAAATACTAATTATCGATGATGAATTTCTAGAAATAAAATTTCGAGATACCTCGAAGCCCCAAAAATCAAGGAAATCTTAAGGCTCGAAAATTCGAGGCTTCGCCTTATGTTTCGACAATAAAAATTCTCGAAATTCGAATACAATAAAATATAAAATCAATCTTTGCGGAATAACGATAAAATAAAAATGGAAACAGATTAATATAATTTAATTTCCCAGAAAAAGCTTGGATATTATTGTATTCGAGCTTAAACCAATAATCTAAATTAAATATTTCCACGCTTCTCTGAAATGACAAAATCAGTCCCCCAATTGCGAAATTTGTTAGTCACGAATATTATATTTACATGAAAATATTATGTATTTATTAAACAATATTATACGATATAACACATTAATTCTTTGCACCCCTCTGTCGAGTGTAATTCGACATTAGTTTTCATCACAGTTACACTCGACGTTTTCTGATTCCTTATTTACTAAACAAGAACTCGAATTACTTAAATTCAAAATATAAATTACAACGTTTGACAGCTACATTTAATATAACCAGCAAACAAAATTCTTTAAAATAAGTAGCAGTCGAAGAACCGTCTTGTGAAGTAAATTTCAAACAAACTACTTAAAACAGTAATATGGAATTATTGGCAACAAAATTGTGAAATAATTCGGAGTGCAAAGGGTTGAAAAATCTATGTCAATAATTACCACGAAACTTTCCCAAACATTCTCAAAATCTCGCAAAATCCCATGTCCAAGCACGAAGATCTCAAAAATCAGGTTAAAAATCAGCCTCAGCGATATTCTCATGTAAAGTAAATTTCAAACAAAATACTTAAAACAGTAATATGGAATTATTGGCAACAAAATTGAGAAATAATTCAGAGTGCAAAGGGTTAAAAAATCTATGTCAACAATTGCCAACTTTCTCAAACATCCTCAAAATCTCGCCAAATCCCATGTCCAAGCACAAAGAGCTCACAAAATCAGGTTAAAAATCAGCCTTAATGATATTTTGACCCCCCACCACCCCCCCGATCTTCGTCACAGTACAACGATAAGTCGATAAGGCCGAATGCCTGCTCAGGTTGTTAATCAAAGCGTAATTTTTGCTAAAGCAACCGGCGTCGGAACGCGCTCTCAGACGCCGGAGTATTTCCGGCGCAGCGAGAACCCCTTTCTCATTCAAACAGCAGAGAACAGAGGAATCAACCGCGTCGATAACCCCGTGTATTCGACGGCGCGGTGCGCGACGATATTAATATTTTCAACGGCACTACCGGGGGCGAAAGGGGTGAACGCAGCCACCCCAGCGCATTAAAAAGCGCGCGGCAACCCTCGAGGAAAATGAATAGCCGTCACGGGGGCGAGGGGGTGGTTTTTGCCGCGGACGGAACTTTATCGTCTGGCAAACTTTATCTTCATCGATGCGTCTCCGTAGATCTCCGCGAGTTCACGTTGTGCCGGATCTAGACCGGTGGTGGTGAAAAGCGGCAGATTTTCCGGCGGACTGGCGAGGCATCTGTAGATCGTCTAGAGGTGAAGAGACGAGCCTACGACGCTTTTCTCTCCCCGTCGACGTCCCTCTTGGAAAGTCCGACCGAAAAGTGGAATCCGTCTCGGGGTGCTCGATCTTTCCAGCAAGTTGCCTCACGCGTTGGGAAATAAATCCTTGGCCGAGAGTAACGCAAATTGTTCGAACCCCGTGGACAGAGGGACGAGACGAGGGATGCGAGACGAGTGTAAGGGCAGAAAGAAGCGTGGAATAAAAATGAGAAACGTGGTGCTGGCTGGCTGACGCAGGGGTGCGAGATGGCGACCGAGAGAAGACAATGAACCGAGGAGTGGGGAAGGCAGATAAGAAAGAAACACGCGTCGAGGGAGTCCAACTCGGAGGACACCAGCTCTCTCGCCGGTGAGAATTGGATTTCAAGGGTTCCTCCGCGTTAGAAAATATCGGGTATAATTTCTACGGATTATTAGACTCTGATCGAGGTAGTAACGTCCAAATTGCCGATACTTCGACGCCTTTGTACACAATTTCTGACTAGGGCTATCTAACGTGCGGCTAATTTTAGAAGTGGACACGAAATATGTCTACTTGGTATCTATGTCAAAGGCTCAAACGAGGTGATATACCCGGCACTTGGAACCTGGACTCGAACCTACCAACGGGAGAACTCGTTTCAAATTAACAAATTAATTTTCCAAATTAAATTTAACTGCTATGCACTTTCTATATAGTACGTTCAGGGAGCCACTGTTCTAAGGCCCGATTTCCATTATTCTTAGGATATAACGATAAATAATCAAACAATATGGCGAAAAACAAAATGGTGTAAATTATTAATTCTTGTGCTCCTGAGTTGTGAAGAGAATAAATTAAATTTGACTGCTACGCCCCTTTTATATAGTACATTCGGAGGGCCACTATTCTGAGGCCCAATTTCCATTATTCTTACAACATAACGATGAACAATCAAACAATATGACAAAGAAAGAAAAATTGGTATAAATTATTAACCCTTTTGCTCTTGAGTTATTAAGAGAGTAAATTAAATTTGACTACCACGCACCTTTTATATAGTACATTCAGAAGGCCACAATTCTAGGACCCAATTTCTATTATTCTTACGACATAACGATAAATAATCAAACAATATGGCAAAAAAAGAGAAAAAAAAAATGTTGTAAATTATTAATTCTTTTGCTCCTGAATTATGAGCAAAGTCAATTAAATTTGACTGCTACGTCCCTTTTATATAGTACAATCAGAGGGCCACTATTCTAAGGCCCAATTTCCATTATTCTTACGACATAACGATGAATAATTAAACAATATGGCAAAAAAAGAAAAACTGGTGTAAATTATTAAATCTTTCGCTCCTGAGTTATGAAGAGGATAGTAAATGCTGAGTCCTAAATTAATTTAACAAATTGAACAAAATTTCTCTCTCACCCTAAGAGATCTCAGGGCACGTTAGAACCGTAGAAGAATTTTCCAAGCTCTAACAGCTTTAAAATCTATGCACGTTTTATCACGTCCGCAGTCTGGCAGTCATATTACAGCGTGACGTCATACAACGTCTGCAGGGGTGAAGACGTTAATGTCTGCTATTCAAAGTTCTCTATTTATTTACGTTGTAAAACGTTGTGAAACAAATATTCAAAAATCGGTTGTATATTAATAAATACAAACAAATATAAATTTTAAAAATTAGCGTCAATGAACATTGGTATCCAATGGACAGATGACAGATGGTAACCATGACAGTGAACGTGCTAACACGACGCATCTAATTCTCTTTCGGCAATTTCGAATAACAATTTCGAAAGTCGAAACGCCGGTGCTTTCAGGCACGACTAATTCCGCGCACCCGCCATATCGGTCGAGCCAATCACACGAACCTACATTAGCTACTAGCTGAGAAGAAGTCAGTGGACCGTGACTGGCGACCGATTAGTAGGTTAGCCTAATCGCATGCACACGCGAGTTTCCTCGGTTAACCAAACGCTCGCTACCACAAGCCCGTGTGAACGACACGTGACAAAGAACTCTCGCCTGTCCACCGTCCCTAGCCGACTTCTTCCGAGCGCCCTATACCACGTCCAGCTTTATCTGACCCCGTTGAACTCGCGACACCCGGTTATCCGGCGAAAATGAATTTACACGAGCTGGGAACGAAGAGGAGCAAACGAAGGAATCGTGTGATGGGTGGTATAAAGAACAACGGGAGATTCTGAACGGCAACCTTTTCGGACACCTATGCACATGTTTGCTCGTCTCAATCAGGATGACAGGAGTGCAAGAAGAAAGGCTTCAGACACGCGTGTTTCTACTGTTTCAAGAATTAGAGCCTAGGAATTACAGCCTACCCCTCGATATCTCGATGTGTTCGTTTTAAAAAGAGCAGAGTGGACGCAACGAAGGCGACAGAGGGCGCTGAGCGGAAGAAAGTGAAAGAAACGGGTGGAAAATTAAAAGAACGGCGCGGGATAGAAGGAAAGGAGAAGATCGATAGGGGGCGGAGAAGAAGAAGGGAAACGGCGGTGGCAGACGAAGATAACGGCGGATCGCGGACGGAGAAAAGTTCCGTAATTTACCAAATGCCAGTCTACCGCACCATGCAAATTCCTCGACGTCGGAAACTTAACCGAGATTCGAAAACTTACTTCCGACGATGAAGGTTAATCTCGACGGGCCGCGTGGAAGGGAAACGGGGCGAAAGAGCTTACATATTCGGGACACCCGCTCTAAATTTCCCGGCGAACAGAGAGAGGACCACCCCTACTACCCCTGTCGTCGATTATTCGAAATTACGAATTCTGATCGAACAGTCTCCGGCGTATCTGGAAAGTTAATGTCGCCGGGGCTACGTTCCGAAGGGTGCAAGGCAGACTGCCGTGGGCTACGATACGAGGGTAAACCTCGATTCCGGATCCATATTTGCACGCGGAGAGGAGGCCGAGCGCGGCTTCCGCGTCCGGGGGGTGGATCGCGCTGGGTGCTCGCGTGTCGCCGCGCGATCCGAGGACTCGCGCATTATCGTAATCACGGACGGGGATGAAAAATTACGCGCGCCACGGGGAAACCGTCTACCGAACGACCGGTTTCGCCTAATAACCGATAATTCGAGAGAAAACGATCCCCGAGCTCCGTCACGTTGCTCTCGTTAATCTTCCCTTCTCGTTTAGCCAACAACCCTCCTTTCCATATTTTCTCGAGCTTGTTTCTTTATAAGGCAGAGTTAATAGTGGAAAGATCGCTAATAGTGGTATCGTTGCACGAGATATTAAACGAGCTTAACGCGGCCGGGCCACGAGGCCCGCGGATCTGTACTTATATAAACGCGAATGGCCGAGCCACGGAGTTAATCAACTATGCGTACGATAAGAATAAACCGTGGAGAAGGCCCGAGTGCCTCTTTTTCGCGAATAATTATGGCGCACGGCCGCGTGGCAGATGAAAGGAGTGTAAAATTTTCAGCGGGGGCTACAAAAGATCGTGGATTGCTCAAAAGGGCATGGCGAACAGTGATGAAAAAACGGGGGAGGAGGGGTGATAAAAGAATGAAGGGGTGTCCGGACGGCGACAATGAAAGTGTGGAAGAAAGTTTAAATGAACGGGGTTGGGGGCCGGCTCTCTTTTCCCGCAGTCGCAGGCCCTAATGGGGACCCAGGTTCTTGTCACACGGATTAGCATCAGCCCTTGGCACCTGTAACGTTTGCACGAGGTGGATGCTTATCTCCCGGGGAACCGAGCTTTTACGAGGGGCGCAGATTCGGACGGGTTAAACAGACCGACGTGTGTCGCGTTAATCCCCTGCCTTAGGATTTTGAATTCAACAGCGTGGTCCCAAAACGTAAACAGAACTGGGCAGCCTTCGAGCTATTCCACGACTCGGCGAAGCTATTTTAAATTGTACCGATCACGCACGACTTGCTAGCCGGGTTGTCGTGGCTATTAGAAAAATATAATTCGGGAAAAGTTAATTTGATAAATTGCAAAAATACGAGTGGAAAATTGGAAACAAACGATTAACCTCTTAGCCACGATTGATTTTTGTTCGGGACTGTTTCTCCGTGGAATTCAACGCGAATTACTCCGTAAATGATACAGCACTGCACACCTGACACTGGCGTATCAGGAACAGAGACTATATTCTGTTTATATATTGTCAACACTGTTATAAAACGTTGCGAAGGCAAAAGAAGCGTGAAACAAATCGCATAAACGGTAATTTAATTCAAACGGTGAGCGATTGAGCCACTAGAGTGCGCCACTATAGCGGCGCGTCGTTTAAAAAGATAACATCCGCGAAAGCCACTATAGTGACGCCTCGTGCCTAAGAGGTTAAAACTAAACGATATGTTAAATTAAACGACAAACAATGAAGGTTAACAACTGAAGCGGGCGTGACACGTGGTGTTTACATTTGGCCCGACCGACGTACCACGTGCCAGGCCCGTGATAGTCAATTTCGACCCAACCGACGTGGCACGTGCCAGACCCGTGATAGTCAATTTCGACCCGACCGATGTACCACGAGCCAGGCTCGTGATAAACAGCTTCGGCTCGAACAACTGACCACGAGCCTCACACGTGGTCATACACCAAGATCGCGATTCAATTTTTATTCGGACGCGACGAGGACGTTTCGGACGAAGTTGTCGAGGCACAATTAAACGTTGCGACGCTTTGGAACGTAATACAGCGTCACATATTTCATCCCCGCGGGAATAGTCGGCGTTTCTTCGCGGAAGACGTTTTAAAATATGTTTCGTCGAGCAAAGGGCACGCGAGGTGGAGTGGAAGAGGGGGCGGGGAGGGAAAAGAAAGTACTTCTTTTACGAGGAAATATGTAGCATTTCGGTCTCCAGAGAATAAGGTTAACGTCGTAAAGGACACACAATTTGTCCGCGACAAAAAAGAAAGCCGAGGCTTACGGGAGAAAAACCGGCCACGGAGTAGCGCTCAAAATGCTGAACTCGAAGTAATGTTTGTCATAATTAAGCCGGGGACTAAATAAACCACCCGACCGAGCGGAGGAGTGATCAGTCTGCGCCGGCTGGGGGTCTCTCCGCGTTTGCTTTTGAGAAAAAGCTTTCAGTGCAATCCAACTTGCACGGATAATGTACAATGAGGAGAGTCGACACGGAAGGAGTCGGGGGAAGGGAACCGAAGAGGAAAGAAGGAAAAAAAGAAACAGACACCCGCTTACATGCACACGCACGCGCGGAGAAAGCAGGAAGAAAGGGAACCGGGGGGCCGAGAGAGCAGGAGGAGAAGCAAAAGGGAGAAAAAAGAGGTATCGAATAAGAGACCGGGGCGTAATTGAAGGTAAAAGGATAGGTAGCGAGTCTCTGACTTTTATTACAACGAAATTAATTCGAAATCCTCCGGCCGGGGCCGAAAGGCTGGCCATTAATCACGATCGACTTAAACGTATGTACCCTGGAATTCTAACCGATGAAGATCAATTAATTTCGTTAGCGGGCTATCTAATACCCCTGGTCGATCCGGCTACCCCAATTGAATAAGATTAACGCGACAAGAAGCTGGAAGCTCGGAGAGCGAGAAGGCGGAACAAGGTGGCCGGGCTGGCGGAGAAAAATGCAATAATCGTAAGCGACCCGAAAACGGCGGGGAGAGATAACAGAGGCGAAACTAATGGTAATCACGGTAGACGAGGAAGAACAGAAGAAAGAGAAGCGACAGCGCGGGCTGCGGGCGAGAAATAGGTCGGAAGAATCCTAAGGAGGATTCATTACGCTTTCCATGGAGGCCGTCTACCAGATAATCTTCAGCTAGGCGACAAAAACGAAACAAACGCGCCGAGCCGGCCGATATTTTCGAAGGAAAATAAAAGGAAATACGATCAAATTCTGTCAGACAGAGCCAGAGACAGAGAGAGAGAGAGAGAGAGAGACTGGCCCGGGAACGAGCGTGCAGCCGCAGTCCCGGGGCTGTCTTCTCCGTCTTCTCCGCAAACTAGAGACGATACGAGCCTCGGAATACCGCGTCCGGCGGCTGGAGGGTGGCGGATGGAACAAGGCGAAGAGGCTATGAACTTCCGCGGAAGCCGGAGGCGGCCAGAAAGGAACGGAGGTGAGCTAGGTGGCGATGGTGGTGCTGTATTAAAAGCGCCGGGGACAGTAATCAGCCGCGGCTAAATTAAGAATCGTAAACAGCGAAGAAGCCAAAGCGAAAGCTGATTAAAAGACTCCGCGGATAGGACGCGGGGCGGGCCGTCGCTTCCAATCGGCCAGAATTCGTTTAAACTCCAGGCTGTGCCGGCTAACGAAACCGCTGCTGGTCAATCGACGAACCGCAAATTTACAAATCCTCCCGGAGACTCGGGGAAAGAAGACCAACAAAAAGTCCCCGGAGCCTGCTATTTTCAAGCCGGGCATCCCTGGTCGGTGAAGCCAGGACGGGAATACGAAGGTTAACATCGTGAGAAGCGTAAAATTTGTTCAGAGGATGGACGAAAGACGTCCGTAGCGGCTGGAAAGAGCAAGAAGCGTGCAAGACGAAGCAACGGGCTGCACGAGCAGCAGCACTAGCAGCACCAGCAGTAGCAGTAGCAGCAGTAGCAGTAGCAGCAACCTAGACCAGGTCGGTGGTAGTAATACAGTGAGCAGCAGCAGCAGCAGCAGCAGCAGTAGCAGCAGTAGCAGTGTCGGTGGCAGTGGTGACGACGACACAACGAGAACGACGACGAAGACGACAACGAGGTTGCTGGTAGTGGTGGTGGTGTTGGTAGTGGTAGTAGTAATCAGGGAAGAAGACCGAGAAGGAGAAAGGGCTAAGAAGGAAGGAGGACAGCGAGAGAGTAGGAGGCCTGGAGGAAGGAGGAGGCTGACTGATCGGCAGAGTAGAGGAGAAAGAGCACGCCTGCGCGGAATCCCCGGGCGGGCGCGGGCAGTGCCACTGGAGGCCCGGCGGTTTCAGAGCTTCGCCCGGGACGACGAACCGCAGACGACCCGTACGCAAAACTCGGTCGTAGTTAGCCGTGTTTGAAGGATCGGTCGGAAAAGGGGCCATATCACGCGACGACACTAGCCCCCGCGGTGACGTCTCTCGTATACCGTGTTGTTTCAATTTCCCGGTCCACGGAACGCGCCGTGAAGACCTTGAACGCGCGTTTGAAAAACGTACGCGAGCGGCTCGCCGAGGCAACGGGCACGCGAGCATATATCGCGGTGGGATCGTAATAGGTGCGTAACCGAGGATTCAATTGGGAGATAATATGTGATCAGTGCGACACCGATCCGCTGTGGTGTATCTGTCAGGGGCAATTGTGCGCGGCCAGGGAGAAGGGACGTCGGAGGTGAAAAGAATACTATGCACGAGGTCTGGTAGCGCCGAGTCCAAGGAGGATGAACAGAGTGACGACTGAGGTCTAGGAGTGAGACGGTGCACCGGGCTTGGTGTGCTGGTTGTTTTGAGATGTCAGTGGACCCGTCGAAGGTAACTGCGTCGTCGTTGTCGTGGTCGTCGCCGTCGTCGTCGTGGTCGTCGTCGTCGTCACCACTGTCTTCGTCATCATGAGGAGATCCTCTTACGTGAACTACTACGTCCTGTGCCTCGTGTACTGGATTCTCCTCGGCATCACCGGTAAGATCTATATCACCCGCGCGACATATGTTCCAGTCCACTGACGAGTGACAACCTACTCTCTTTCTCTCTTTCTCCCTCTCTCACTCTCTCTCTCTCTCTCTCTCTCTTTCTCTCTGTCGCGGATCGTGCATCGATCTTTCGAGATTCCCGCGGGAAAGTGTCCGCGCTGACTCTGATAATCGCGAGGGTCGAAGAACGTGCTCTCTCCGGTAATCGTGCCATGTAGTGTGCCCTAGGTCCAGGTCTCCGGTGGACTGCCAATATACTTCTTTTTCGGGCTGAAAAAGGGGGGCCGGGTGACGCGAAAAGGACCGGAGAAGGGGGTGGAAGGGGCCAGGCGGGGCTGTACCGGAGACTTGTACTGCGGATGGATCGATCAGATTTTGGGGTGTAACTGTGCGTACGTGAATTAGCACGCGTGCAAGCCCGTGTGCTGGCAAGGTGCGATTCCGCGTCGAGGATTTGGCAGCTGATCGTGCGTATTCGCGATCGATGAACGCGAGAGAGGATCGAGATACGCGAGTGGAGGGAAAAAGGAGGACTAGTAGGCAGGAGGAGGGAGGGGGCTGCTTCCGGACCCGGTCCAGGGCTGTATCTAGCGCCACCCTTGTTTGTCGCCGCGACGGTATTGTATTTTCCCTGTGCTCCTCTTTGTCCTACCGATCGCTCCGTTCCTCTTTTTTCTTCGCCATCCTTGTCGGGTCACCGTGTCGACTCGATGATTCCGTCATCGGGGAATATACAGGGGGGCGAGGTGAAGGCAGAAGGGTAGCGTGTTCCCTCATCTTCGCTCTGACGTCGTTCAGGGACGTGTCTATCGATTTCATCTCTCGCGCGGCTGCATCGCCGCGATACGCTTAGCTTTTCTTCCTTTTATTCCATACACTCTCTTCGCTCAACGTTTCCCTGCGAGCAGCTACGACTTTTCCACGCGATCCCGGGCTTATCGCGGTGATTATGACAGTCGATTGCTAGAACCCCCTACGTATCGGCGTTCTTCGTGCTCTAGCACACTGTCGCGACTTTAAACTTAATTATATCGGTCACAACACAGGCATTTACTGCCATCCAGTTTATCGTGCAGATATTACAGCCGGATCCGTTCGTCTCTTAAACGGGTCACGCCGCGAATCCGTGCAATTACCCGCGTCTTCGTTGCAGGCTTACGTAACCCTTATGGAAATGCCTGTCAGCCGCACCATAAGCGTGTTAATTGCATCGTGCGTTTTTCTGCTGATTCAATGGCAGCTCCATTAATTCACGGATCGCTACCCTCGACATGTTTTATCTTAATGATCTTCCAGGATACCGGTTCCCCCTTGATACAGAGGCTGCCACAGCACACCCTCTCGTCCGTCTGCCAATAATTTCTCCTTTATGCTCAAGGACTCTTCTCAGGACTCTTGTCTCGCGGGGAGAAACAAAAAAAAATGAGAGAGAGAGAGAGAGAGGAGAGAGAGGAAGGGACCCGGTTAAAGAGGATTTATCAAGCACGCCTCGTGTCCGACGGTGCTTTTTCTTATCGATCGCGCGCAGGCAACAAGGAACCATTTCAGTATGCAAAGTGGGCATCGAGTTGTTGTCGATCGGCCCGTTCATTATCCGTGTCGGTCGCTTTATAAATACGTTCCATTCGTCGCTTTCGACACGGCTGTTATCGAACGAACCGCGAGGGTGTAAGAGAGAGGAAGCGGGAACCGGTGAAATACACGCGAAAGGCTGCCAAACCGCGGACTAAACGACACTCGTAGAACTTGCGAGCGGAGCACAAATCGATCCCATTAACGCAACTAACGTGCAGTAGGTAATTTTGTTAAACAATTTACCGAATTCTCGCGCCGGCCGCTCTCTACCCCCGGAACATACTCTTAATTGGTTTCGAACTGGGCGCCCAGCCGTATTCCAATCCGCAACACGAAAACAATTTCTGCATCGACAGGACGCCATTGTGCACTTTCTATCCGTAACATAATCGCGCCGCACGCCCGCTGATTATACCTCCCAATGATTAACCGACCAACATAGTTACCTTTGAATGCGGATTTCGGGATTTCAACCACCGCCGCTTACACGGCTTCGCTTCCTAGATCCTCCTCTCCAGTCTGACGTGTGCCGCGGCTAACTCCTAGCGAATGGATCCTGCGCCGCCATTATTTACGCGTTGTTATACATCTCGCGATACTTTGCTTCGATCGCTGTGAAATCATAGCCAACGTACTCGGGCAATCGTGCGTCGTGATCAGACAGTGCACGAGAATTTATTCGGTCAGAAGATGAAATCTTGATAAAATTACGGGGAAAAATTGGTAGCACAACGTACGTGTCGTGCAAGAGGGTGGTTTCGTAATTTTCCTATTCGCGTAGTGCTATCCCTGGGCAAAATTTTTCGGTCAAAGTTTAGATGCACATAGGTGCATTTTGTACTCGACGTTTAAAAACGACAGTGATTATTATAATTTCGTGGTACCTATTATACGATATTCGTTTTAGCATGCAACCAAAGCCTGCCGGGAATAAATAAAATTTATTTCTCGATATTGGACACGGTTAGAACGATATTCCCGTGAAATTAATCAAGAATTTCCACGTAATTTTTGGATCATCGCCTGACGCCATTCGCGGAGTGTTAATTAAATTGGATGAATTTCCAAGCCTAGGCGAGACGGATATATTCCTGGTAAACAATTACTCCTTTAATATCCGGGGATCAGCAGACAATCGAACGACAAGCATTAATTCGACGCGCGACGGAAGTAGTCGGACGTAAATGTTTGATGAACTGGTAAGACAGAAAATCGAGTTAGCCTGGCTGGCAGGACGAGAAAGAGCGATCTTGAGGATCCAGATTTATGTTCGAGTTTAGTGCCCGATGACGGCGTAAAATTACACCGAACACTCGTACGTGTATCGTAGTTCTAATAAAGCGGGGACGCGGTTCCGCATCGGCTCCCCCCGCATGTTCTCATGGGAAATATCTATCAGAGATCCTCTTTCTATTTCCGAGAAATTTACCGCGCGCTTTCCCTTCGCCTTTTATTATTTTTCCGGACGATTTCGCGGCACCCGACCGAAACTCTACCCCTATCTGTGCGTAATTGTTCACACTTGACGACCTACCCCTGCCTTCGAACGCACGGGGGCAGGTTTTGATTACAGGAGGAAACATAATTTCGTTAAATGGCGATTACAGCGGGACGAGATACGCGTGTAATTGACGTTTCGTTCACGAGCGGCGTTTAAATTTCGCGCGGATAACCATCGCTCGTGTGAAAATAATCTAGATCCGACGCTACCCCGCCGGAATTTATGGCATGGCCAAACTCCGCGTGTTGACATAGCAACGATGAGTTCTCAGGAACGCAACCGTCCGGTCATTTATTTTCGGTAACAACGTAATTCGGAAACGAGTTATCGTTAACTCTATTCCTCGTGATAATCGTAGAAGAGGAGAAGCAAGATTCGCCATTTTTCCTGGAAAATACGCTCGCTGCGAGGATAAAGATGCAATTACAGTAGCCGATGCAGAATTGGCGCGGCGACGGCAGCCAGCGCGCCGCTCTATCGCTAACAACTTCAACCTTGTGTTTGCCTCTGTGAATGATTCATTCCCTCTGAAATTTACGAACGGTCATAAGCGACGCGTTGCAGCGACCGCACAATCGGCCGCTTTGTTCCTCTTCCTCCCCAAGCTTCCACCCTTGCCCTCTCAGCCGGCAGCTTTGTTCCTGCAGCCTGGTAATCCCGGCGTGAAACATGATTTCCAGGAACGCCGGGAACGATAATCGCCAGCACATGGAAACAATTCAGCCCGGGGTTTAAAACCGCGACGAAAAACGGTGATAGAGCTGACGCGAGAGGCAGCCACTACGACGTCTATTTATGCCCATTTCGCGAGCTTCCTCCGCCACCCCCGTGGCGCTTGCGCCGCGAAATTTTGCATCCCTGAAGGATCCTCTTGTCCGTAGGATCGGGTGTCCTGGGAGGACGGGCTAGGATTGGTCGTGCGCGTCGCCGGTGCACGCGATGTCGGGTCGGTGCGCAATGATTGCCAATCCAATTCGCGCCGTCTGAACGGAAACGCGTTGGCAAATCGATTCATCGAGCGTGCAACGATTGGCAGAGATGCAGAGTTAAAAGGATATCGGCGCGGAACCGGGAATTAGCGCGATCAGGAAGAATCGTCGATCGATCATCGGTTGACAGAGGTTAGGGTAGCCTTCCGCTTGGTCGGACCGTCGTGCGCGTTCCGAGCTGGCATTTTCGTCCTCGAGATGCTCCTTTAAGCTTCTCCTTCCGCCCCCGAGTGCTCGATGAAACTTTATCCCCGAGGCACTCTGCCGGGGTGTGCCTTCGAACCGCTTCCGAAGAACGGCGAGCTAGGTAAACGACGTTTAATCCATCCTCGAGGCGAGAGGCACGATAACTTCCGTCGCGGGTTTAGAATCTAGCTGGAAAATAGCAGCCATTCCGCCTCGGCGAGAGCGTAATGCGGCTGATCGCTGCATTTCGCCACGCTGTTAAAAACCGGATGCGCTCCAGCCGGCGGAACGCTTCCGTAACGGGACGCCTTGAACGAGCAGCTGAGCATTTGCCACGTCGGGACGGAATGGTGACGATACTCGAGAGCACGGAATTGCGACGGACAATTGCGGATATCGCGAGTCGTGGACGTAACTGGCGAGAGCCAGCCGCTAGCTCGCGCGAGCCTGAGCTCCTGGTCCACGTTTGACAGCGTTTAGCTCGATCACGCGACGTCGATAATCAGTGCGCGATGATAATGTCGGCATTATTGAAAGGGTGCGGATTTATCTGGCCGGATGCTATTTGCCAATGCGGACGTTCGATTTTTGCCGACGCGGCTCTGCGTGCCCTGTTTTCCGTCGACCCAGCGTCGCAGGACATTCTATAATTCACGATGTTTTGTTCGTCCCGAATTTTATGTCCCGTCGAATTCAACGGGAATAAACGGAAGTTAATCACCTTTGTCCGCTTTCAACTCGGCTCGCGAACCAGACCCGACACTTTGCGAGTAATTCCGCCGGAGAGCCTGAAAGACTTGGAAGCTTGACAGCGCGTAGGTAGAAAAGAGGCCCGAATCTGATGCGAGTTGCTCCTGTCGCAAATTTGTCATGGTTTCGTGTTCGAAATTGACAGACAGACAGAAATTCACGGACACATGTGCCAGTTTTCTGATATCCAGTATTTCTGAGACAATTACCGGACGACGTGCACACCACCTCGTTGGCGATTCTATCGTAAAAGCAGTACGACGTGCGTGGCACGTCCTTCCAGCGCGAGTGGTTAAATGGGACATTTTAACACCGAGTCGTAGAAAACGACACCATTTCGCGCCCAGGGGAAGATTCAATTTCGCGGCTGTTTCGCGTGGGAGTTCACGCGTTAAGTATGGAGATGTGTATTTTTCCGTTCCGACAACGAGCACCTTCCTCGATGCTATAAAGTTTCCGACAGAAGAGAGGAATGCTGGCCAGACATTGGACGTAATTCGCAGGAATTAGTGCGAGGCGTGTATCGCGAGCTTCCTTATCCGCTTCGTCTGCTGTCACGATGCATTATCATCCTGGCTTGTCCGCGGAAGCACCCACGCGAAGAAGAACGGGCACGATATCAGCTTCCTTCGTCGTTCTTTCGTTCTCCCGGTTAAAATATGTTGAATAATACAGCGATACCTCTAATGCGTTCTCCTTATACTCCCATAACACGTTCCCTGCAGTGACGTCATTTGCCAGCGACACGAAACTTTTTGTTTGCACTGCGGTAATGACTGGCACTACCTCGAGCTGGTGAAATAGCCGCGACGCCATTTTCAAACGTACAAATCGCTGAGTTAACTCCGACTGCCGTAAATCTGTCTCCGCGATTGTCGCCATCTTGATCGTTAAAAATGGCGCTCGGGATGAACACCAATCTTTCCTCCGCGTAGCAACAACGGCAAACAAAACCCCGTGATTACAAAAATTTGTTCGATAACCTGACAGAAATTTGCATCGTTAGACTGAAATTACTTTTACAGTGTTCTGTCAAAATCGGTTCTTCAGACAGCAAACATCCAATTGCAAAATAACACCAAGGATGAAATAATCGACCGATCAAACACGCGAAGCTTCTCGTCCCTACGTATCAAAATGAAACAAAATATCGAATTTACCCGAGTAAATAGTACCGAACGTTCACGCTAGATGGTGTCACTGTGTTACTCACCGCGAAGAATTAATCTCGAGTTAATTGGCACCACGCAGGGTTCCCGTGGACCAGAGACGTAATAAAAATTGCGGGATAAAAGAATGGAAGCAAAGAATCGATGACAGGAGCAACGGCGATAATGCCACGATCGGAGAAGAGGGCAGAGAAAAAGTAGGTTTCGCAGTTTGTCGTGGAAAGGCCAAAAAGTAGCGAGGAAACGTGAAAAGTAATACGTCGATAGCAGCTATTTTCGAGCAGCAGACCGGGAAGAAAAAGTTGTTGATGACCTGAATAACTCAATCAATAGAGCGGCGGTCCAATAAATGAAAGAACCGTATCCGAGTGCCGCTTCGGCCAATTGTTTTCCTCGTTACGAATGCTACATAAATAGCCATGAGACCGCGCGCACCGAGCGCAGGATGAATACCTCGGTTTCACGCAATCCGCCGTTACCATGAATCTTCGCGCGAGGCGCCGATATCCATCGAACGTTTCCTTTATTCCCGCTAAATGTTCGTGACAACGCAACGCGTTTAGAGTCATTTGGCAAGCCCGTGAGCCGAGCCCCGTTGACGCGCGCGACCAGCTGCCAACAGTGCCTCTGTCCCTGGGCAGGCGCAAAGAAACTTCCTGTTCGAGTAGCTGTTTTATCGAGTTCCTCTTCTTTTCCTCGCCTCCTCCGTGCAGCTCTCTATAGACTTTCGAGAGACTCGAAGCGTGGACGATAAATCGGAAGGCTCCTTTTCAATTCCCACAGACACCGTGGCGCTACGGACTTTCTATGCACCGCGATATCGTTCCCGGTCTTTTCGATGCGTCGCTTCCCAGGCATTGGTGCCCGATGCTGTGGTAATTTCCGGCACACGCATTTCGATCTTCCGCCGATATTTCCGCTCTATGTATCGCTGCGAAGCGAGAAAATGGAGGAACGTCGAAACGCATCCTCTCTTCGGTGACCGCTAGACCGGAAGCGGGCCCTCAAGGTCGTTGGAACGAAGCCCACGGTTACTTTCCGGGCCGAATAGCTGATCCGACTTTGGATACCTCGGATCGGAATCCTCTGGATTAGTATCCATTTCTCCGTTGCACGATGGCCTGGCAGAGAAGCTCTCTGATAGGATTTATCCCCAAAGGCAAAGAGTGAAAAGGAGATGCGGGCTGCGAGTGAGGAGGAGCGAGAGAAGGACGTGCATGAACGTCACGAATGCGAAATACGCTATATTCCCGCGATCCTTTTATTATTCCATCATGGAAACGCTACCGGTGCCCGTACAATGTAAATTCGTTCAGGATAACAAGCTCGCGCGCTGCAGCCGCCATGTTAATGCATTCTCCTCGGACTTAACCGACGTTCGGGGGCTCAGTTAAAAGTGAACCTTGCCTGGTATTCAACGTTTCGTGTCTGCAATAGGATTACGGGCAGGGAGGAGGAAAAAAAAGACCTCGCACCCTTCTGCGAATTTGCCGAACGACGATGTCGCCACACTGCTGACAAGTGTGCCACGATGAATATTTCTCGTCGCGTGAAGCGATGCTTGCAAATTTCAGATGAAAACCGGGCATCTGAATATTTCTTCCTCGATTTATCCGTTAATAATACACTAATATCGGGGTTTACATTAAGGTTGGGTGGAAAAACCACTCGGAGCGCCATTACTATTTCAAGTGCTAGATACAGGTCGCGGGATCGTTATTTTTAAGTTATTCGTACGACAGAGGTCACGTGGGATTAAATTTCCCCCGTGTAATTTGAACAGACACATCGAAAATACTCGAACGTGATAAAACGGGTTTTAAAAGCGAAGCCTTGTTCCGTGAATTGCTATTTAAGTTGGGAATACAGGGGTTCTGTGACGGACATTTTGATACCGCCTTGACTAAAACTCGATCGAATATTTCAGGCGTGAGCACAAGATCCCATTCGTTAGTGAAGAGGTTCGACGGGATTTACACGGAGCCGCACTTCGACTCCAGCACCCCCACGAACATCACGGCTCAGTTGGGGAGTCACGCTTACTTGCCGTGCAAAGTGCGACACCTTGGTAATAAATCGGTAAGTCTTTGTCACGAACCATCCAACACGCTCCAAATGAAACACCGCTAATTAAATCCTCCGCTGTCCACCTAACTTTCCTTCCACGAATCCACCACGACCGTCCACAATTCCAAACCTCCAAACCGTTCTTAAACTAGACACGAAGCGAATGACCGAAAGAAACGAACCAAAGGACAATCGTGCACAGTGAATCGCGCAATTACGAATTCCTCAATTCTAATTCCTCCCGAAAAACGAAGGGACCCCGCCATCTCGTTCCCGTTCCTTGGAAAAAGCAGGAACCGGAAACCGACGTCGCCTGCTCGTAGATAAAGCGAATTTATTTGCACGCGAATGCCCAGTTTGCCCGTGAAACCGCGGCGACGGAGTTAGCGGCAGCGGCGGCGCTAGTGTCGAGCGTGGCGATGGTATCGTAGCCAGGCGACCCGTCGGTCTCCATGAAGCCGCTGATTCGCCATCAAAAAGTTGCGCTATCGGTTTCCGTTTCCGTTGATATTTCGCGTCGGCAACCCGTCCGGTTCGCGCTATTACAATAATCGAAATGGCGGCGATAAACCGTCGATCCCGATACATACCGCGACTCTATCCGCGACGGAATTTATGCGTGCTATAAAAGTCTAATCCGTCCGCGGTCGCGGCCGTTAGAACGGATTATACGAGCCGCGTGAATTTCACGATTCGCGAGGGGGAAGAGGGTTAAAGAGAGGACGGGAGAGAGGGTCAGAGAGAGGAATGATCCCTGTACAGAGGTAACCCAGATTGCGACGACGGGGAGCCTTCGGAGGGCAGGTGGAGGACCGGTAGAGGTTTCGCTACGCGGTATCACTCGTCAGAGAAGTTTCACCCGAGCCGGTGTGTACAACCACGAAACATGTACGTCGAAAGAGAAGCAGGACTAAGTGTCTGGTGACACGCGACCCTTGTATAATCGTCCGATTGCGTACTTAAGGGCCGCGAACCCATAGAGCCGCGACCCCTTCGCACCCCCGCGTCCCCCCGCTTGTTCTTCTGATACTTATCGCGCGTGGAATTAAACGTACCTTTGCCGCTGACTTTCTGTCAACGACCATTGTGCTTCGCTACCCTGGAACACGATTGAAAACGATTACTCTTGCGGCACTCGCGGTCGACCCGGTGACTCTGCATTTGTTCCCGTGTTTTCCGTTCTATGCGATGCAAGTGCAACGCGAAACGTGGTTTAGAAGCGTGGTTTAATCGAGTACCAGGTACCGAGGAATAACCAAAGGCTTCCATACGACTTTATTCCTAGTAACGTGGATTTTATCCTCGAATCCGTGATAAATATCAAAGCTACGAACTCAGTTGCTTCTGCTTATCACGGAGTGCGAGAAAATACTCTTTTAAAATTTTAGAGCCTATACCTATTCAAAATGTCAACTCTCAAAGACCAATTGGACAGCTATCAAGCGTTTGTTAGCAAAAATATAAATCCAAATTGTTATTTACCACTCGTGATTCTTATTTACCCAAAGTACTGTGCACTGCGCTTAGCATCAGAGAACGGAATAATCGTTCGGGGGACCAAGGAACGACAAAATGGCGGTGGAAAGGATTGGAAGACCTGGGATTCGAATGAAATCTTCTCGTTCCTGGGGAATATCGGCGAGGTTAAAAGTGCCGTGAAAGTTGCGAAAGGAATTCTCGAAAAGCCCGCGAGCGATCGATGGGACATAACGCAGGAGCGAGAAGCGGGATTTACTAATTTATCGCTTTCTCCGCGGAAATTAATGGCACGACAATCGTAATTGAGCGGGAGCTGGCGCGAGAAAGATAGAAACGCTGGTTACCCACGACTTCAACGGACTCGGTTCCCAGAGATAAACGAATTCCGTCCGGTGTAGAATTTCCTAGATCACGATTGCACTTCGGCAATCGACGAAGAGATTACTCGCTCCGCCAAGTTACCATCGAACATCGGAACAGAGTTGTACTTGCAAATTTTTCCCCGCGGCTTGAATTATAGCCCTCTTCCCGATCGCTGTATCGCGAGACACGAACAAAGAGGCAATTACTCTACTTTGTTGATTGCGACCCGGGCTCGCAGGTCGCCCACCACGATCCACCTGGCTCGTGGGTTACATCGGGTGAAAAACAGCGCGTGGCGCGTGCTGGATCGACCTGTTCTGACGATACTTATCGTGCAAATAAATTGGATGTACTCCTAATACGCTTTCTTCCACGAACCACCTTGGGTCCTAGCTAGAGAGGAGAGCAACGACTCCGGCTTGCCCGATCGACGCACGATAAATTAACCGTAGACAAGGGAAAGAAGATTGATCGCGCGAGATCGGGAAGTCGGGCCAGGTCTCTCTCTTTTTCCAGCCACCGTATTCCACGCGCTTTTTCCACCGTGCTCCCTCTGTCCGCATTCAGCCAGGAGCTCGCGAATTTCCAGCCAGACACGGTTGAATTTCACTTCGTCACTGGGAACGTGTCTGTTGCTTTATTTCGCTTTTTGTTCCATCCGACGAGGAAGAAACGTCCGCGCCATAGACCAAAAATCTAACAATAGACCGCGTCACGTATCGGAGAAGGGATTAATAATTCTCGCGATGCGTCCGTTGGCTGGATGGTAAAAAGCTCCTACCCGTTCGTCGCTTTTTGCCTGCCTCGAATTGATGAGGGAATCGTATACGACCGCTGTTTCCGGCTTTCCAATTTCGTCCTCTGATCGCTAATAAATATTAATTACCGCGTTTCTTTCGGCGCAAGTAGAAGAAGGAGCGTAAGTCTGACGGAAAGCCACGGTGTTTACATTCTTACGGACTTGCATTCTTAATTTACGAGCTTGCGTTAAGTACACGCTTAACATGCAAAGACGGTAAGAACAGTTAGGTCTCGTGCAACTTCGTTTCTAAGTTACCCACTGGCCGCCATTTTCAACGAAAGAGATCACAGAAGTGGAATAATATCGTATAAAATCCAGCAGAATATTTTAGCAGATTTACCGAATGGACGCCATTTTTATTTATTTATTTAATAATAATTCACCCGTAAGTAGAACCCATTAGTGTATAAACAAAATATTTAAACATACGTCACTCTGTTAGTGAGAGAAAGAATATAGGTTAGGTTAGGTTAGATATAGGTTAGATATAGCCGATATTTGACAATTGACAAATGGCAATACAATACATGACAATGGATATAGACAATTTGCTTACAGATTTAAGATCTGGTTTTTAAACGAAAAGATACTATTGCCAAAAAATTGAAAGTCTGATGAGAAATTGTTTGCAAGAATGCATATTCTATCGATAGGGTCTACTAATTCGAGTCGTGCTGGTGGTATTATGCTGATCAGGTATAAAGATTCGAAAGCCTCTTAAATTTCTTGAAGAAGCATGAAAATTAACGAAAGATAATAATTTTGGACTGCATATAATAGCAATATTCATAATTTTGAAGAGAAACAAAAGATCGTCAGCGATTCTTCCCGATTCGAGAGATTTAAGGTTAAGCTTGCATCGAAGAGGTCCACAATCATGATCATAAATACTACATTTTGAACGAATGAGATCCAAGTAAATATTTCATAATATAATCTTAAATTGATATTTAATTATCTCGATTACCAGAAGAAGGGAATTTAAGTGCACAGTGTGCACCGAAATTAAGAGATCGCTGATTTTAGACTAGGAAACGGATTTCTTAGCAGATTTGTAACGAAATTTAATTTTTATTGGATAGCAATGTCGGCTCGGATTTATCTCCCAGAGAAAGTTGAACGGGATAACCTCTTACGCCACTGAAAGTTGCCATATTGTCCTTGCATGTTAAAACACGGTGTACAAGCATCGTCGTAACCTTTACACGTTTATCTTCGAAGAAGGCAAAATAAAAAAGGAGGAAAGAGACACGGACACGCGAACTCGTTTCGAATATAAGAATATAGAAGACGATCCTGAAGTAGGTGACCAAACTTTCCAACCATGTTCTCTAGTCACTTTAACGATGGAAAAAGACCATAGAAACATGGCTCCGGGAACTCTTCCTGTCCGAGTTCTAAACAAGTTTTAAACACTCTTCGTCTGTGTCAAAGTTTCGCAAGGAACGCTTCGCAAGTTTATAGCCACGCGTGTGTTGATGCGGTGCAACGTTGATACAAGTAAATGATGCGTGTGCTGGTAAGCGGAATAATTCAAGTAATATTATCGTCTACCCCGTGTACCATAAACGTCTTCTAACGCAAATTTATCCCCGTCGAGAAGCGCTCCTCCACTTATGCAATCCTATTGTTAGTTTATCCTTGGAATAAGTGGAACGCGCTTTCACGGCTACTGTCGCGTATTTCGAACGAAAAATGTCGAATTTACGGCCAAGCCTTATATCACGATCCGAACACAGCAGTGCCGAAGATTTACGGTGTTTAATTCGATCGAAGTATCCTTGAATTCGAGATTCGCCCTGGGAATGGATCGAAAGCTTCGAAATTCGATATATTAAATTTTTACATCACCGAGGAATATTATAATACGAGAGAGAAAAATAAAACGTGGAAATAATACGGTTAGAAAATATAACAACTCGATAATTATACGATATTTACATAAATGTGTTTATTACAAACAAGCGGTATTGTATGAGTTAAAAATACCGTTAATAGGAAAATAAAACATTTCAATACGGTATTGATCCATCCCTTGTCAATATCGCAGACCTACGAGTACACTAGCGCCACCGTGGTCCATATATCTAACGAACGTATCACGAATGTCGCACAAACGGTAGAATTATTTTCCAATTTCACTGGCATTACCTAACAAATGCTTTCTTGCTATCTACATCGCGTTGTTTTGAAAATTTAACGCAAATATCTTCGCTATGCACAGTGAGCGTAAGCTTCGTGCAAAAATACATATTCCAAATACACCACGAACGCGATTCTTTGTTCCTCTTTTCACCAAACTTCCGAAAATCCTCGAATTCTCGATATTTGCAAGTTCCCTGAACCTGGAAAAGATTCTTTACCAAATTTCACGTACTCGGAATATTTTTAAATATTCTGAAAGCTTGTAAGATTCGCACGAAATGCTTCTATCGTAAGTTATGTTTGACGAAATTAACATGTTTATTAACTGTGAAAGGTGTCGTGGATCAGAAGAAGGGA
This sequence comes from Eufriesea mexicana, assembly GCF_001483705.2. Classification (NCBI taxonomy): domain Eukaryota; kingdom Metazoa; phylum Arthropoda; class Insecta; order Hymenoptera; family Apidae; genus Eufriesea; species Eufriesea mexicana. The sequence continues at coordinate 472,255 of NW_016912318.1, forward strand.
CTCGCATATCCTCTCGGTAGATAAAGTCATGTTTATCCCGGACGAAAGGTTCCAGGCACTTTACGTAGAGTCGACGGAGACCTGGACCCTGCAGGTGAAGTACGTGCAGGCACGCGACGAAGGCGAGTACGAGTGCCAAATCTCGAGCGATCCGAAGAAGAGTCACATCATCAAGCTGAACATCGTCGGTGAGACTACGCGAGAATTGCTGTACATGGATAACGAGCGTCATCGATACGAATTTAATTATTTTTCGAGGGTGCGCGTCGGTGTGCCTACGGTGCATTTAGAAATTGACCAGCGGCCATCGTCGCTCAATTCCACGCCGGCGTTATTTTTATGTCGCCAGAGAAGAGCTCTGTGATCGATCGTCGGAGCACTTCGCGGACCGTGTTCCAACGACGTGGTAAAAAATTATACGAGCGTAAAATACAGACATTCTCTCTTTCACGCAACTCGTACGTGTAAGCGCTGAAATGTCCGCTCGGATAATCGCTCGGTGTGTTTAGTGATTAATTTTCTTTGTCGTTCGATCACCTTCTTGCGTCGCATTTAACACGTCCCGCGCCATGTGGGGCCACGGACGACCCTACCGCTAATTTTTAACTTCCGTCCAACGCCAGCACACCCCCATGCATCGTCCGGGGGTGGAAGAAAGATCTTGGAAAGCGATTAAAATGTCGAGAATATGGCACGCTCGTTATTTCTCTCTAATTAACACGTTCCGTGCTTCGAGATAGCCCGCGATAAGTAGCAGACGTTGAGCTTTCAACCGGGAAAACAAAGGTACCTTTGTTGCAGTATTCAGTTGACTCGGATCGATGCAGAGATCGGATCGTTGAGAATTCTACACCGATATGGTAAATACGATCCAATCGAACGATTCTAACAGATCTTTCCCTCAAATTTTATCTATGCTACCTAATTTCCTAGGAAACGTTCCTCTTGTTAGCCCTAACACGCGTAACGTGAGGATTCCGAATATTTCGAGTCATGGAACGTGTTGCATCGATGTTCCTTTTATTTATTGCGGTGGGAGTCGCGCGATAGGGCGATGATAAACACCGACTGTCGATTTTCCAGTGCCAAAGATCGAAATCATAGGCGACCGTGACATATACGTGAAGACCGGGAGCAGAGTAGCCATACGGTGCGTGATCAAGCAGTCTCTCGAGGTGCCTTTCTACGTTTTCTGGTACCACGAGGGTGACCGCATACTTGATTACCAATTAAGCAAGATCGACATCCAGACGAACAGGATCGATGACAACACGATCAGCAGCCTCATGATCCACAACGCGAGGCGGGAAGATTCCGGCAATTACACCTGCAGCCCTAGCAGTTGGGATAGCGTGAGCGTGCAGCTTCACGTGTTGAATGGTAAGCACTTTCGTGTTCCAATTATTCAAATTACCTTCGTGAGTATCGAGGAATAAAAATGTATTTTTCCCTGACTTCGCGTGACCTACCGTTTATGTGGAATTTACCAGAATTTTATAATCCAGGTGTACTTTATCTGTTCGAGCATTATCAGATTTCGAAATTCTCTGAATTTTTCTAATTGGGTACTCGAGAAATTTTCAATATACAGCTTTCATTTTGTAAACCATTCTTCAATCTGCTTAACCCCTTCAGAAAAATATTTGTTTGATAATATACTGCACGGCTTCTGGCAGAGACAGTTCTTCACGTCTCGGAGACGTGAAAGTCCAGGGAATGGCACGGGAGTTGAATAACGTCTCCCAGACGTTATTTTATATCAAGGGATTAAACAAAACGAAAACATGACAATATGGAATAATATCTAATATTTTTCTTTTCACTGCGTTTCAGTGCATCGTTGATGATGGCGTGATGAGAAATTGTTGTTGAAAGTATAAATTCTGGAATTCTCGAAAGAGGAAATTTTTCGTGACACAGTTGTCAGCCTGTATTCCAAAGACGCTAATTCGTTAGACACGATGGGAAGTTTCACTTCGGATTTTAATACGGAAGTCCCGATTCGAAACTCTTGGCGCAAATATAATAGTAAATGCAAGCGCGAATAACTCTTACAGAAGGGGTACCAACTCGCTAAAACTGGTTCGCTAATAATTTAACACGGTTTCTGTTCAATCCATCATCAACTTCTTGGTCTAAATCCAATCGTGGGAATAAACGCAATCTCGGGGCAACGCGAGTCTCAAAGAACTTTGCTAACCCTTATTTACAACTCGCTAGAATTACTCGATTAAACCTGTATCCGAAATGCTACGGGGCAAAAATAAAAGTAACACATCCTAACGTGCTACATCGCACCACCCTGCAACTTTATTAAAACTTCCGAACCTACCAAATTGAGAAAAGAAGTCTCCCAACTCTCCAAGTTCGACGAACTTAACTCCTTGCCTTATGACTCTCTCAGGAGCTGCTCGAGTGAACTATTATATTTGCTGTTAGCAGAACCATCTCGCGATATTTCAATACCCGTAGTAATCTCTGGAATTTAATCGAGTTAAAAGTAAAAAATAATCCCCCATAGGGGTATCACTCGATGTCATAAAGCAAGGACATAACCTAAAACGGAGCACGTAAAAAAGATTCTTGCAAGTCTTTATGGTCGGGGATAAAGATTCGCATGTAGCATAAAAAAGAAAAAAGAGAAAAAAAAATCCGGTTAGTGGAAAGAAAGCTGCTAACTACGTCGCATTAGCGGCGCGATAAAAGTAGCCATGGAATAAAAATCGATTCTCTGATACAGGCGAGCATCCTGCTGCGATTCAAAGAGGGATCAGCTCGGCACCGGGTGGCTGTCCGACGCTGTGGTGGCTGGCAGGCATCATGACGCTGTATTCGAGTCACGGCAGTCGCCTATTCGTCCTCGCCCTTCTGATCCTCATGGTTCTTTATTCGGAGAATCCATCTTACTTCGCGCCGGAACGATAATCAGAAACGGGTGGAGGACTATGTCGGAAGATGATCGATTATCTCCTGCTACGAGACCCAGAAGGCGCCACGGGAAACGTACCGGCGAGAAGATACGGAGGAAAGTGCACGTGGAAGGCTTCTTCGGAAAGACTTCGTGAAGACTCGGTGAGCGATGGAGGGGGAAGCGCGAAGAACCACGGGAAGAGAACGCGACGAGAATCAAAGATGGCCGTCGCGGTAGGACACGCGACGCTTCGGCAGGCTGCTGGCGTCGTTTCACGTTCAACGGGACGCAGGGAAGCGAAAGAAACCTTGAAATTCTCGGTCGACCGCTGCATCGCCGATTTTTAACGCCGCTCATTCCATAAACATGATTTCGCATGATCGTCGGTTTTGCTCTTTTCAACGGTGGAACAGCGGCGATCGTTCGTGGAAAATTATCGTGTTCCGAGGGAGAAATCTTCAACAACGAAGGATCGAGTCCCCTTTTCGAACGGCTCGATCGTGATCGAGGTCGAACGCGATCGAGGCAAACGTGATCGCGACGATCGCGGGCGTCCCAACGACGATTTTAATCTGCGTACGTATCTGAGAAACGGAGGGGAGTGGACAGGGAACGCGTTTCGCGTGTCGAGATAGTATGATCCGGCCGTTAGTAATTAGGGGTTAATTAATCTCGGGGGAACACTCGCGAAATCGCCGCGAGTCCTTCACACGGTCGAAAAGCGGCAGCTCGAGGAGTGGGGGTAACGAACGACACGAAGTTCGCGGACAACCTAACCTCTTCTTCAAACGCGAGGAGGCAAGATGAATTTTTTATAGGAATTATACATAAAGACACGATCTTCCAGGTATTTCAAACACGCGCGATATAGAACCTTTTATACCCTCGTTACGCAACCTACATCGTTCTAAACAATCATTCTAAATAATCGCTAAACGTCATACGAAGTCATTGTATATATTTGCCTAACGGAGCGACACCACGGAGAGAAAGGATCGTGTAAAAATCCCAATAGCCCGAGCAAGGGACGAATGAGACGTACGCAATTTCGAGACAAGTTCCCCTTCTTATTCATTATCCATCATTGTCAAAGGTGTTTCGCGATCTTCGTGTCTATCTCGTGGGAAGCCAAACAGTAACGAATTCTTCGTGATCGATCGCGAGATTCTGTCGGGGACGTCGGGAGGGTTTCGTAGTTTCTTTCACATCGAGATTAACTCGACGACGAGCGAGTGTAACTCTGCCAGAAAGGAGAGAGGGTAAGGCGTAAGGGGTGGGGAGCGAGTCGCAGGACGCGGGGTGGGTGGGGTCGAAAATGGGAATGATAATAAAAATGCGTGTATGGTAATTGTAGAATGCCGACAGAACTTCGTCCGCGCCGCTTCGATAGAATTGAAACTTGTTCGATGAACTTCTTGAAAGCGATGTGATTAATTATATTCGACTAGGAAGACGATTAGCGAATAGTGTCTATACTCGACCGTGTACCGCACGCACTCGGGATCGTCTCGAAATATGGATGCATCTCGACGATCGTCTCCGGCAGACGATCCGTCGAAATCATTTGATAGCATGTGGTACGAGCGAACGAATAATTTCCTCGTTTATCTTGATTCCGTTTCGAAGCTACGAGAACGTTCCATGAGGACCGTATACATCGAATGAACAAAATTAGAAAAACTTTGCTGCGTAATATGAGGCATGGCGATAGTGTAAAATCACGATTGTCAACCAAAAGTCGAAATTTATCGAAATTCGTAAGAACCACGATAGGGAATAGAATATTAGAATCTCACTACGTAATTACAACTGTTTCTTCTTTAAACGAGTGATTCGGAATATAGTAGAAAAGAAATCGTTTAATTTTAAAGAATGATTATCACGCTTACCCTTATGCGTACTTCTCGCTGGCAAATCGTGAACGTTGTAGCCATTTGCAATATGGGGCGATCTGCGTTGTACAACGAGGTTAATTCTTCGTATTACAGTTTCTCACAGTTCCTGGATATTCTCACGAATTTAAACACAAAATCACACACACACACACACACACAAGATGATCACGACAGAAATTATCACCGTTTATCGATTCTACAACGTAAAACGTCACTGCCTGTATTATTCAAAGATGTTCAATTTCGAAATACGTTATACGCGATTAGTTCCGATTAATGGCGCGATCATTTCTAACGACGAAAACCGAAAAACTAAGATGGCGTACCGATTGCATCGAGACGACCCATGGTGACAAATTTTGGTACTTGAAGCGCATTGAGTATAAACACGAGCCAATAAGAAAATGTTATATATCCGTGCATGCGTGTCAAGTTTCGTAACGGAATGGGTCGCGGGAAAGGAAGAAAAAACTTATCGATTGCTATCGAATAATCGCTTCGATATAAAACTTACCAACGTTAGATATGCAACAAATTTGACATGCAGACTTCTACAGCGACATTTGTGCATTAGAAATAGTATCAACGATTTGTTTTACCCTCTTCGTTAATTCCAAAAATTTATTACGAGTTTCCATCGATCGGTAAGGTTACCTACGGATACGTCATGATTTGCAGATTCTTATCTACATCGTGCGTAGTCTTATTTTATCGCTCGATTGGTAACGATGGAAAATAAGAAACAGGAATCGATTCGAAACGACCGCGAGGAAGATATCATTCTAATCGACTCTACAGAGACCCAGACCGTTTTCTCGTTCTGCATGTTCGGCTGTATAAACATACGGACGGACAGCTTTTTGGGTCGCCTGAGGCGTCCTATAAATTTGCTTTCTTCTCGCAAGCGTTAGGAGATACTGTTTTTTATATTATATATAAATATATATATAAATATATATATACAAACGACAGATAAATATATATATGTATATGTGTGTACGCGCGCGAATACGTTGCACAACGGTGTTAAAATATTGAACAAGTTTCAGCTCGAACACGAATAAGCGGCGCAATAAATAACACGGGGAAAATATGAAGAAGGTACAACCGGGGTTACAGTTGGGAATAAGCATTTTATTATGTATGTACGCGACGATATAATCACAGATAATTGTGAGTAATGATCGTGAAGAAAGTGAAAGAAAAACAGGGGCGGGGGCAGGTTAGAAATGAGACGGCAGTGGGAAGGAGACGAGTCGATTAGTCGAACGAGACGAACGATACGTTAGAATATCTACGATTCATGTGATTGTAAATATATAGTATATAAATAACGTAACGTTAATTAACGATATGCCGTACGTGTTACACTAAAGAAACAAGAAAAAAAATAAATAACGTTACTGTGTAATTTTTCGGATCGTAAACGCATTCGAATGGGTCTGGCCGCCCGTGCTAACCGGCTCGAGATCGTGTTTCAAGACATCTGATTGTGAGAACTAGAGAATTCACGGTCGAACTTTCTCGATCTGTCTTACCCTCTCACATTCCACGCAACTTTTCAATCGATCGCTTACCATACTATCACGCACTTCTGTTTATCCTCTCGATCGATAACACGTAAACATTTCCTGAAATTCACTAAAATTTATCACGAAGACATTCGGGTGTTTCTCGATATACGAAAACGCTTGCAAAAACGAACGCAGCAAAGGAACACGTAAACGTAGTGGGAAAGAATAAGAAAAGAACTTTACGGACGACAGTGCGGAGAAATACAGAAGAGAAAAGGAACACAGAGGGTAGCACCGTCGCGCATGCTTTTTCCGGCACATCGGTGTATCGAGACAACAAAATGGAGCGCAGCTGTGTTCAGTGCGTTCCTGGATAGCACGGGCCGGCCACACGCGACTAGATGTAACACTAATTAACGCCTAGCGTAAGAACTAACGGATATAAATGAAGGATTATATTGTCTGATATAATAACCAGGTGTGGACGTACACGCGTATACGTGAATGTGTGCATGAAATTACACGCGTGTGATATATGCTTGCAAGAAAACGAATAAGATTGGTGGGGAGAGTGTGTACGTGTGAAACCAGTTAAGAAGAACGGGAGAAAATGAAGAGAGAGAGAGAGAGACAGAAAGCGTGAAAGTGTAAATGAAAGAAAAAGGAACGTATACACACGCGAAGAGTAAAAAAAGGGTTGTTCGTTGGACTGACGTGCTAAGGCGTTGGTCGAATGACGCACTTTAAGATAAAAAGGGACGACCGGGAACAATCCTTCTTGTACCGTTTCTTCCCTTTCTTCTTTCCGCGCCTCGCGAGGCCACTCGTAACGAAAGATAAAAAGAAAGGGCTAAAGATAGGGCTCACCTCGAGGCCACAATTAAAGCTTGCCCGCTTCCTGCACCCTTTCTTCTTACAACAACCGGGGCCTCCCCTCGCCAGGTGGAAGAAGGAAGTTGTAATTTCCGCGCTCGTCCTCGTCGCCCCTTTATTATAACAGAGATAACAAAGAGGAGGCGAGAAAGATGAAGATGGTGACTCTGATGGCGGTGATGATTATAATAATGATGATGATGATTGAAATAAAAACGTCGTCTAAGGTATACTAACGTCGTAGGCAGCATTGAATTTTTGTACCATTGTCTATAGTAGCTCTTAAGTGTCGCGGATTTTTGTGTTCTTAAGATGCCCGCCTTTGCAGGCTTGAGTACGTACTTATGTATTCTCGGTTTTGTCGATTGCTCGCGGGACGGATATTGATTTTCAATCGTAGCAAGTTACACGAAATTATATTTAATCATTCCATTGTTTGCTTCAAAAGTATTTCGAGATCCAACCTGTATCAGTGACACTTTGTCAGAAACATAACCTAAAATTCATTCATAATGATTTGAAATATCAAATTCAAATACAAAAGTACGCTTGTAATACTTTTCTTCTTATTTCGAGGTTATATCATTTCTGAGATCAATGAAATAAAAATAGAGATACAAGTCGTAGTCAAAAACAACTGATACCTGTAATTACATACTGCCACTTGTATACTGCCAATTTGCATAAATATTTGTGTAATATCTGAAAATTTTATTCCAGGTAGACAGAATTTGGCTATATATATTTTATATCTCTACAATTAGAGATTATACCATCTATGTCAAATCCGCCCCAGCGACAAATACGTACCCGTTCCCGAGAGTCGCGGTACGCGAATATCGAAAGATCCTTTTTCGTGTGATGATTGACCGTCCTGACAGTTCGTCGATGTGCTCTTATGCGTAGATACTCGAAGTTAGTTTTTTCGATAGTAGGTAATACGAGTAACAGATGGCGGTACGATTCTGTCGAAGACAAATCGGAATCAACGAGCCGGGAGTCAGTTTCACAAGTGAATTTGCCAATTCGATTACTGAAAAGAAAGAAGAAAAACATTGAACATGATGCTGCTAATGCATTATGCGATGAAAGTCGTGATCGATGGTTGAAACTGGATTACCGGTAAGACAATTTCATAAAGTAAATTTTGTCAACACAACATTGTATACTGGTACGGTGTGAATTTATTCCTCATGGAATAATGGATGAGTATTGATTCCGTGAAAAGCGTGCATGAATGATTATTGTGATTTTAACCCTCTACAGCTTATTACTGTTGTAATAATCATAAAGATATGTCATAGATCATTTTTTAAAAGAAAAGTAAGTATGTAACATATACAAATTCTATATATTTTTATTTAATATATAGCAATATGATTCCACTTCTATTCTTTTAACACTAATATTTTTAATTCTTTCTTATCTTAACAAATATAGGTTTATCATGAATTTACCATTCCATCTATGAATTATCTCATCGTCTTATTTGCGTTCTATCTTGTTATATTTTTCGTGATTATTTTGCATTTATGTATTTTTTAGATGGGGCGGAAAATAATTTCAGCTGTAGAGGGTTAAAAATATATAAGAGGTATACAGTCGTCGATCGAAACCCTCGGGACGGAGAAGATTTCATCAATCCCTCATTATCGGCGATATTAATATACGACTCGTCGCGCTTTCCTTGTTGCACGACAAATAAATAGGAAGCCATTGAGGCTCCTGACTCTTCGGTGATACGTGCGGTTCTTCGTTCTAAAAATACAACGAAGAAATAATTAATTAAAGCTGGAAAATAATAGGATGATTTCCGTTCGATGAGAAATGTGAAGGATTTAATATCAGGAGTCTCGATCGCGACAGGAGAAAATCAATCTATCATGAACGTGTTCAGTTTACGTGAAACCTTCCATAACGATAGTTACGTTTCCAATGCGCGACAGATCACACGTAGCAATGGGTCTAATTAATCGTTAACGCGTGCCGTTTGCCGGTTCGAACGTTCGACGAAGCTGATGACAATTTAAATCATACGCAACGTACAATCGATTTAAAACATAAACGATCAGAGAGGGTGGGGGATAATCGACGGAGAAAGGAGTGGAGGGGGAAAGCGTTTGTCGAGCGCCCGAATAAGCGAACATCGATTTAAAATTAACCTAAATAAATTAAATGAAGAGAAAACTTGAGAAACAAGATGGCCCTCGAAGCAAGCCTCGTCTCGCAGATTCTCAAATGTACACCTTGAGCGCTTTAGGGTAAATCGGAATAGACTTTAACGAATCCGCGAGATGATGCCGAGGGAAAACAATATAGCGTGGATGAACGGAGGATGAGAAACGAGCGGGAGTACGAACGCGTGGGTGCAACGTGTGCGTGAAGAAGATCGAGAAAGAAAGAGAAAGAGAGAAAATGATCGAGCTGAGAGAAAGAGAGAAAGATAATAAATCAATGTTAAACCGATCATTACCGATTTACAATTTTGAGAGACACATCTTCGTTATTCGCCATTTCTCTGCATACGTTCAACCTCGGTTTCATATGCTGGACGTTGCCCTCTCACGGGCATGAATCACAAACTGAATCGACCGATGCTTTGTGCGGGTTTTTTTCCTTTCCGAAAGAATTCAGAACTAATGAATTATTCAAAATATTCTACATCGATAAATGCCTGATACGTGTGTTATCAATCAGTGGGGCATCGTCCGCATCGGAATATACATTACACACAGAGTCTCAGCGTTTCCGTTTTTTCAAAGTATCGTGACAGCAGGGACGAGGTGAACTGTCCCGTTCTATGTGTGTAAGAACCATAAAGCTTAATGAAGAACATTATACTATGAACTTACGGGATACTAAATAAAAGTAAGCCAAACCGTTATTGATTGTAATGTGTCTTTTTACCTTTGCGTAATCGACTACTTCGTTTTTATTTAAATTCTTATTCTATTATCTTTTGAGGAGTTCACTGTAGGTAGTTTATTAAGAGGAAAATTTTGAATCCTTAAAATAAAAAAAAAAACGTGTCAATGAATTGGTCACATTGATAAGAAAAAACAGCGATTTTTGTAGTTGCACATTTATTATGCACATATCGAAAAAGTTATAAATGGTGTATATTTTGTTCATTATATAAATTCTTTTACATTAACTAGTAAAAAAAACTTTATTCAGACCTTTTATTTCTATTGCGAGTCTTCATACAGTTCCGAATAATTTCTTGGAAATGTACAAGATAGTAGGCACTTACAAGCCGAAAAATACCCATCAACGTCGACTGTAGAAGTAGATCTAGAATCGAATGAAATGGCGACATTCCGGAACATAAAACAGTTAACATAAATCCTTCCACACCAATAGAAGAGAAAAATTTTCCAGCCTAAAACATATTTTAGTCTATCAATTATTTATCATTAATTGCATTGATATACAATTCTAATTTTCTTTTACCAATGCATCCTTAAATAGTCCTTTTGCTACTACTTTTGGACTGACAAGAGAACTAGTTTCAGATATAAGCTTTGTTTCAAGAGGCTTAGATAATTCTTCTATGGCAAAACCTGGAGTATCGGTATCTGGAGGTAAACTAAGAGTTACAGAAATATTATATGGTGCAACTTCCATAGATATACTTTCTGCCAGACCACGAAGTGCAAATTTTGTACTACAATAAGCTGAATAGCCAAATATACCTAAAAACAGAAATATTAAAAGTAGGGTATAGAATACAAACACATTTAACTTGAATATTGCAGTACATACCTAATAATGCAGCCTGAGAAGAAGTTAATACAATGATTCCTTCTTGAGAAGCTTTCATTCTTTGGATAACAGCTTTTATACAATAATATGATCCTAAGAAATTAGTATTAATCATATTTTGTAAGTCTGCTATCGAGGTATCTTCAATTTTGCCACCAATTGCAGTTCCAGCACAGTTAACCAACATATATATCGGACCCATAGTTCTTTCTAACTCGTTAAAAGCTTTTTCTACCGCATTATAATCTTCACCAATATCTAATGATAGATATTCCACTTTTTGAACATCCTTGTCTCTGCATGCATGAATGATTTCATTTCTTGCAATTTTTAACTTTTGGATGTCTCTTGCAATTATTGTTACGTGTGCTCCATGCTTGGCAGCAAGAATTGCAACACATTTTCCTATACCACTCGATCCACCAGTTACCTAATAAAAAAAAATATTAGAAATGTTTTATATAACATCTTCATAAATATTTCCAACTTATAAAGGCATGTAGTTATAATTAGTTTGAAAACAACTACCTAGATTCTTATTATTTATAAGTAAATATTTATAAAAAGAAATAATTCATAAACGAAACGATAAAAATAAGAATTAATAATCTTTTTATATTATTTACATAAAATTTTACTGTTTTATTCGCGTTTTAACAGTACTGTGTCAATAAGTAATCTCAGTGGAGGTTAGGTACATATTAAGTCTTCGTTACTTACAACAACATGTTTGTTGTTAACGTCCTTTAGTTTTCTTCGGAAAAATGCATATTGCACAAACAAAGCAACGATTGGTATGGCAATAATTATTAGTATTATGTTAGATACCTCTACCATCATTTATATTCTACAAAGCTTTGACAGTGCTACGTCTTAAACAAAAACCAATTCAATTCATACCTTTAAGTATTACTATCACTAAAACATAATTTATTTAAGGAGGAACATTCCGGCGAAAATCAACTACTAGTAACTGTCCAGGCAAAATTTTGAAAATACACATCTTAATAGCATTTTTTACACTGATTCGAAACGTGCACAGAAGATTATACGAATGATACAATTACAAATAGAACAAACTCTATACGAAGAAGATCCAACATACAGTACAGGTGGATTATAATTACAACATATCAAAACAGCCATAGCGCAAATAACTATCACTAAAATTGAAAAATGTTAGAAACAAAAATTGGTTGCAAAAATAATTTCAACATAAATCGAATAAGTGTAAAAAATGTTATAAAAGTGAATATTTTCTGAATTTTATTTAGACAACTATTAGTAATTTTATATTAAATTAGTCGTAAATTTCGAACAAGTCAAACATACCCACTGTTGTGCCGGTGAAAGAGCAATTAAACAAGTGACTCATGCGAGTTATTAATCTAATACAAATTTTTCATATCTATTGCAAGTCATTAAGTAAGATACATAAATAACGATAGGTACAATTTATTAATAATCATCGCGCAAAAATATCTTATTTTTATTTCAAATATAATTTTGTAAATCAATATTTCTCTTATCTCTATCATCGATGACACTTGATATATTATCAGATGGTGTTCATTTTTCTTCATATGAGTGTTTCTTCTGTTTATTAATTCCGTTTAATAAAAATAGGAATATAACTTTCTTAAATAATGTAATTACGAAGTAGAATGCTACAAAATATAAAACAAATTTATTAGTGTAAACAATGTATAAGTTACACATATTACCTTGTAAGACTAAATTCTGAAATACCGACTGTGGAGAAAAGATTTGTTGTGCCCTCTGTTATGCAAAACGAGAAATTTTGTAATTACGTGTAATTCAACTGTCGAAGTTCGTATAGCCTCGGATTTATATCGTCGTGTAAACATTACGTTGTTAAAATTCTTAACGTTTTGTGATCAATAATTAGGAATTTATACGTGATATATCGTCGCAAATTAAAAAATACTAACATTATGTGAAATTTGTTTGATAAAAATAAGTTTAAGTGCAATTTTGTTAAAATTACAAATATTAACATAATATCATCGGAATATTTATAATATCGGTATCTTTAAGAAGGTTAGGAACACTTAAAAAGCAAACTCATTTTTGTTTCCAATAAGTTAGCCTATTCTAAAGCTTATATCTAATTTCATAATTAAATTTACTTGTAATTCTAGCCAATACAAATGTTATAATCTTATTCTATACTGAATCGGCAACATTGAACGTGACGTTGAAAACAAATTGGATAGGAGTTTCTAGAACGCCCAATGCGTGCGACAAAAACGATGCATTAGGTAATGAATCTATCTTATACCTCGTTTGTGTTGATAGGTCTATCTTACATCTTGCTCGTGATTTTATCGTACTACAGACTCATTTGTGGTTATAATCTTTAAAAGGGTTACATGAAAAGCAAGCCTGGAATATCAAAGGACCAGTAACCTCCTGAAACACGAATCGAAGAATTCATTGATTAATCCTGCATATACTGAAACCTCGTGAGAACTGTAAGTGAGTTAAAAATCCCAATTTAATCAGTTACTGCATTAAACAAAATTATCTTCATAAATCCTTAACGTGGGCAGTTATTGATAAGTGGCTCCACGCGGCCATTTCGTAAACTACATCGGAAATTTCCCTCTGTTCCGTAGGTAAAACAGTCCGCAGATATTTTTCCCACAGAAATTACTAACTCATTTCTCGCATCTCTGCGGCTGTAACCATTGCAAATGAATCTTAAATCACGTACGCAAATAGAACATAACACGCCTTTCTTTAACACGACTCTGTGGTGAAATAAAATTCACTTATCCGCAGTGTTTGTTATCGTGAAATTTATTTTCACAAAGGCACATGGTGCGACGAGAAAAATCTCTAGAACATTACAACGAAACATATTTCGGAATACGTCGCTATTGAAATCGGCAGCTTAAATGCATCGCGCGTGGAATACGGTCGAGATGAAAAAGCTCCCGAAACACGGATCGATCCTGCGCTCGGTGCACTGCTCCAGGGCGGGTTGCATACAAATAGGTTGCAACGAAACGCAAGGAACTTGGGAAGTTGTTGGAATTAGCTTGTTGTCAGTGCATGACCGAGCTTTTTCTCCTTAACCAGCGCCGATCGAACGCAGGCCGAGTTGACCGGAAAGATTATTAATTAGCCGACCCCGGGAACTTGAATAGTTCGGTGCTCGCGGAAAGGGGTGGGGGCAGATGGGTCGTACGTGCATTCACCCCCGTTACCGAGGGGCAAAGTCCCCGCTTCACCCCTGCCGTTATCCTTCGAGCAAAAGGTCACGTACCACCACCCTGTCGATCGTTCACCTCGTCCTGGGAGTCGCTCCTGTTAGTCAGGTTAAAGCGGAAGGTACGAAGAACTACTCTGCACTTCGGATATGATCGACGCTAACGCGAAAAGGACTCAGCAGCGCTATCTCGTGATAATTCTTACATAATCAAACCGGAACTATCCTATCGCTCCGAAATAAAAAATACAAAATTTTGAATCATATTTCTCGTCAATTATATCAACGAGAATGGATGCATTATCGAATATGAATATTCATTTTTCAGAATTAATTACGTCGTTAAATATCGCGTATTAATTATAAATAATATCGAACCAGGCTGACATTTTAAATAAACGAAAGTGTGAAAAGTGCGTTGTATAAATGATTAAGTATAATATAAATGCAAAGTAGAATTTTATTACGTAAATCATGTTATTGTTTTTTAGAAAAAACGGTGATATTAAAATTATGATAATAATTTTAATTTTGAAATTATTATCATAATTTTCGTATTAAACCTTGAGGGTATATTGAAATCGATTGTGTCAACTAGAAGGTATTAATTATCGAAAATGAACGTTCATTTTTGAGAAGCAATAACAGGAGACCGTGATGTTGAATATTATTATACGATCGAATGTAACCATGATACTTTATTACTGCGTAATTGAAATGAAAAATGGCGAGATTTAAACGGGATATTTGTAGGAAGGGAGTGTAATGCACGGCTGATTGAAAATGAATATTTATTTACGGGAATTAATAACGGGTGTTATTAAATATCATTATAAACAGTATGAGACAAGGTTGACACCCTGTATAAACGAAATTATATCACGGAGTGTTGCAAATGATCGAGTATAAACGCGGAATAGAAATTTATTGCACCCGATGCTTATTTCGCGCAAGGTAAACGTACACATCGCGATATAAATTACCCATTACGCTCGAACGTATTGTATGAGAGCGTAATACATTAGTTCTTTAACACATCGCGCGCCATTCGCAGATTGCCGTGTAGTAAATAACAGTTCTGCACCGGAACGTTAATGAAAAGGAACGTTTCCTGTATTTTTCTCACGCATCCATTAGCCTTTTGCGGCTGGTTGCTGGAATATTCGCGACATAATGATTTCGCATATTTTTTTTTCCCTCTTTTAAATATAACTTAATTAGTTAACCTTGTTGGCAGTGCTTGCATGATTTGTATTAGGTGTTTGTTATCTCTTTTTTAATTTATGCCTGCTTATTTCTCGTTTTATACATGTTTTATCGGTATTCGGGACTGTAAAATTTGTTAGATTCGGTTTTGGTGTAAATTAAAGGAAAATTTGTAGGTTAGGTTTAGATATTTCGCGTTAACCCTGGTAAAGGTATTTGCACCTTTTGTATTAGGTTATTTCTCGTTTTATATATATTTTATCAGTATTGAGGACTGCGAAATTTATTAGATTTGGTGTAGGTATAAATTGAAGGTAAATTTGTAGGTTAGGTTTAGGTATTTCGTGTTAACCCTATTAAAGGTGTTTACACCTTTTGTATTACATGTTCATTGTCTCTTTTTTAATTTATTATTGCTCATTTCTCATTACATATATATATTTTATCAGTATTTGGGACTGTAAACTGTAAAATTTATTAGATCTGGTTTAAATATAAATTAAAGGTAAATTTATAGGTTAGGTTTAGATATTTCGTGTTAACCTTATTAAAGATGTTTACACCTTTTATATTAGATGTTCGTTGTTCCTTATTTAATTTATTACTGCTCATTTCTCGTCCTACGTATATTTTATTGTAAAATTTATTAGATATGGTTTATTAGGTTATGTACAGAATACATCACTGCAGAGATAATTTTATATTCGTTGTTTTCATCTGTATCTTTTCATTTCCATGATTTTTCTCGATTTCTTGCTTCCGGTGATTTATTCCTGTTTATTTATGGTATTATTTCTGTTATTTATTTTATGCACCTAATTCATATTTCACGAGGTGTATTTCTGCGCGATTTTGAATTTTGAAGTTGATTTCGTAACACGGTTTATTTGCGTTACGGTTATGCGAGTTTGAAAATCGGCAAGTCCAAGCAAATGTCGATAAAAATGTCTGCTGCAGGTGAAATATTATTCCACGCTTGCTGTTTTCGTTACGTTTTAATTTGTTAACTGTTTTTGCACGTTGTTTCAGCATTTGCACATTTTTCTTCCCATTTATTGCGTTATTATACACGCGTTTATTCGATAATATATACATGTATGCATTGTATTTATTAAATAGTACGTTGTGCCGTATGCATTTGCATATTTTCTGTTACATGTGTTAAACAAGTTTTACACTCTGTTGCTGATCGATATTTGCTACATTTACAATATTTGCATGACAGTTTTAATAACTGTAGGGTCAGCCATATATTCTGCTCTGTTCTGTCGTATCATATCCATTCTCTGATTTAAGGGATGAAATCAATTTTCTTCTCATTTTAATAAGGAAAAAAAAAATAAATAAAAAGAAAAATTAAGAAAATTTCGAGTATTCTTCATAATAATCCAAAAATGGAATCAATTAGCTCGTTACATATATAATTTATGTCAGAACGTTCTACCAATTACTACCAATTACTTAATTTACTACCAATAAGGAAGAATTTTAATTACAAAATAATATTTACCAAATAAAAGTAAAAAAATTCCTGGAAAAATAAATTATTATATATGTTGTGTTTGTCAAAGTAATTTTCGGGCAACTTCAAAGCAGAATATCTCGGCAGAGAAAAATCACACGATCACAAAACAAACTTGATTTTACAGAAGGAAGTTAATACTATATACCGCAATGGTCAGAAATATTTTTAAAAAATAACCCCTCGCACTGGACAATATTTTCGTTACAGGGGAATAGAAATTCAGAGATTTTCTGTTATAATTTTATTTCAAATTTAATGTGCCAATTAATACCGATTTTTCAAAGCACCTATCGATTGCAGGGGGTTACCATGCCCCAATTTTTTCGTTACAAAAATATACCAATTCGAAAATTCTCTGCGACGTTTTATAAAAATCCAGATAAAAATCTGCTCTTTAATTAACAAGTAGAATCATTTTATTTCGATATTTCCCGCATTGTTACGTTATTTCGAATTTAATATGCAAATTAATACCGATTTTTCGAATCCTCTGTCGACTGCAAGATATTACCATCCCCTAACTTTTTCTATGCAAAAATATAGCAATTCGAAAATTTTCTGCGAGGTTTTATAAAATTTCAAATAAAAATTCGCTCGTAAATTAACAAGTAGAATTATTTTATTACAAATTAATACCGATTTTTCGAATCTTCTATCAACTCTAAGATATTACCATCCCCTAAATTTTTCGTTACGAAAATATATCAATTGGAAAATTTTCTGCGACGTTTTATAAAAATCCTTACGTAAATTAACACGTAAAATTATTTTATTTCGATATTTCCCGCATTGTTACGTTATTTCGAATTTAATATGCAAATTAATACCGATTTTTCGAATCCTCTGTCGACTGCAAGATATTACCATCCCCTAAATTTTTCGTTACTAAAATATACCAATTGGAAAATTTTCTGCGACATTTTACAAAAATGCAAATAAAAATTCTCACGTAAATTAACACGTAAAATTATTTTATTTCGATATATCGGGGTTACGAATGTTTAATATCTCTGGAAATTTAATCATTCCCCGAAATATCGCGGGGATCGATATTTTCCTATTTATTTACCCCCTGAACCTAACCTGCCCCTACCGATAATTCAGATTCGGAACACGAACATGCAAATACACAGTCTGCCCGACGAGTTAACTCGTCATCCTCGGTTTAACGGATTCAATTGATCGTAGCCCTTCGCGCTCTACCTTCCAATTAGAATCAATTAATTCACCCGAGCGCCATTTGCATTTTTATCACAAGTCGAGAGCACGATCTCGCGAACAGCAAAGAGCAGTTCGATGGACTTCGATATCGTGTTTCGTGTGCCTACCGGACGGACGATCGAGCACGAAACTCTCGACACGGGACAAAGACAAGGAATAATACGACGGTGGCAAACAATGAACCCCCTCCCACCCCCACGGTATTATGTTCCCCGTGAAAAAAATATCCAGTGTCGTTCGACGGCCACCGGAGTCCTCCGCGACGCGCTATTTCGGACCGCGAGGAATAATCGCTCGATACCGTCCAATTTTATATCCGTCGCGGTTATATTTCGACTGCTGTCGCAGACTGCCCTGTCACGGTTGCTGGGAACCGACAATGGCCGACCTATGTTCCGTTGTCACCCGAGAAAATTGGGGGTGTTAACTCCTTGCGCTCCGCCGCCATTAAATATAATAATAAAATAAAGACCGGTATTGGTTGATATATTAAATTTGAAATGACGCGACGATGCGCGAAATGTTGTTATAAAATTATTCCACTTGTTAATTTATACGCGATATTTCAAGAAATATCGTCGAATTTATGGTGGAAAATTTTTGGATTGTTATATTTTTGTAATGGAGGAATTTGGGGTGCTTGGTATTTGCTCTCAATGGGCGATTCGTGGCCGCCATTTTACCAAATTCTAAAGATCGGTATTAATTAGTATTTGAAGTGATATAGTAATTTGTGAAATATTGGAATAATTTTTAGAAAATATCGTAGAAGCTATAACAGAAAATTTTTGAATTGTTATATTTTTGTAATGGAGGAATTTGGGGTGTTACGTACTTAGTTGCATTTAACGGGCGATTCGTGGCCGCCATTTTATCGAATTCTAAAGATCGGTATTAATTAGTATTTGAAATGATATAGTAATTCGTGAAATATCGGAATAATTTTTAGAAAATATCGTAGAAGCTATAACAGAAAATTTTTGAATTGTTATATTTTTGTAATGGAGGAATTTGGGGTGTTACGTAGTTGCATTCAATGGGCAAATCACGGTCGCCATTTTCTGCAATTCTAAAGATCGGTATTAGTTGATATATTAAATTTGAGATGATAATAATTTATTTCATAATTCGCGAAATATCGGAATAAAATAATTTTACGTGTTAATTTATATGTGATATTTCAGGAAATATCGTCGAATTTATAGCAGAAAATTTTCCAAATTGTTATATTTTTATGACGAAAGAATTTGGGGTGCTGTATATTTGCATTCAACGGACGATTCGTGGCCGCCATTTTATATAATTTTAAAGATCGGTATTAATTAGTATTTAAAGCTATATAATAATTCGTAAAATATAGGAATAATTTTTAGAAAATATTATCGAATCCATAACAGAAAATTTCCGAATTGTTATATTTTTGTATCGAAAGAATTTGGGGTGCTGTATATTTGCATTTAACGGGCGATTCGTGGCCGCCATTTTATCGAATTCTAAATTCGAAAATTGCCAGGTCAACCATACGCTTCAGTTCGTTACACAATTACGAAACGAGAAAAGAATAGAAAATGACGCGATATTAACATGTACCATAATTAACACACCTAGTCAAGAGTCTTTGACATGAACTAGAAACGTGTCGATATTCGAATCTTCAAATACCAGAGTATAACAAGGCTAACAGTCACACCATCGTCTTTCGATTAATTCATTCGACCAAGCTCTTCAAGGTCAGTCTCACCTCTCGTGGGAGCTAGCTCTAACTCTAACGACTTCAACTTCTCTATCTATTTTACACCCAAATGGCATTCAAGAAAGCCTCACAGTTAGTCACTCAACGTTAACAGCGTTAGCAGCGATACTCCCTCCGCCCCTCAGATCAGCCAACTGACTCGGGACCAGTAAACAGATACAAAACGCGAAGCCAAGTCTTCCAATCTCCCAAGAGTGGCTAATCCTCGTAGAGGAGTAACTCCATTTCCCACCACTCAGCTTCCCCATAAAACCCCGGAAGGATCACGAGCGTTTTAGCAACTCACGAGTCTTCCAAACCATCCGATCGTTCGGAAAATCCAAACCAGTAGACGTCACAGAATAGTGAACGCTGTAACAGGCCAAGATTCTGCCAAAACGTTTGACCGTTCGGAAAATCAAGAAGGTTGGACTCTTCGGGACTATGAACATTAAGTCAGCTCACGATTCTTCCAAACTTTTCAATCATTCGGAAAATTTAATCGAGCGAATTGTCCAGGATCACGAGGGTTGGACCAGGTCACGACCCTTCCAAACATTCCGAGGGTTCAGGAAGTTAGGACAGTTGGACACTGAGGCATGACAATAGTTAGGTTAGGACACGATTCTTCGAAATCTTTTGGTCGTTTAGGTAATTCAGAGTGACACGAAAAGGTCCAGGATTCTTCCAAATTTTTTGATCGTTTGGAAAATTTAAACGGGCGAATTGTTAGAATCACGAGGGTTAGGCTAGATCAAGACTCTGCCAAACTTTCTGATCTCTTGGAAAATCAAGACAGTCGGATAGGAAAGGATCACAATAGTTAGGCTAGGCCACGATTCTATCAAACTTCACAATCATTCGAAAAATTAAGATTGGACACTTCGGGATCACGAGTGTTAGGTCAAGTCGCGATTCTTCTAGATCTTATCGGAAAATTGAAACGAGTGAACATGCCAGGATCACGAGGGTCAAGACAGGTCACGACACTTCCAAATCTCCTGGATGGTTTGGACGATCAGGACAGTCGGACAGGAAAGAATCACAATAGTTGAGCTAGACCAAGACTCTGTCAAAACCTTCTGCTCATTCGGAAAATTTGAATAATCCCGGATCTCGAGGATCAGACTAGGCTCGCAACTCTCTCAAAACATTCGAGGGTTAGGAAAGTCAGGACAGTTGGATAAGAAAAGACCACAATAATTCGGCTAGGTCAAAACTCTGCCAAAGCCTTCTGCTCATATTCGGAAAATTTAAACGAGCGAATATTCCTGGACCACGAGGCTCAGACCAGGTCCACGACTCTCTCAAACCTTCCAAGGGCTAGGAAAGTCAGGACGGTTGGTCACGAGGGGCTTACAATAGTTAGACTAGGCCAAGACTCTGCCAAAACCTTCTGCTCATTCGGGAAATTTAAACGAACGATTAATCCAGGATCACGAGGATCAGACTAGGCTCACAACTCTCTCAAAACATTCGAGGGCTAGGAAAGTCAGGACAGTTGGACAGGAGGGGATCACAATAGTTACACTAGGCCAAGACTCTGCCAAAACTTTTTGCTCATTCGGAAAGTTTAAACCAACGAATAGTCCAGGATCACGAGGGTCAGATCAGGTCCACGACTCTTTCAACCCTTCCAAGGGCTAGGAAAGTCAGGCCAATTGGACAAGAGAGGATCACAATAGTTAGACTAGGCCAAGACTCTGCCAAAACCTTCTGCTCATTCGGGAAATTTAAACGAACGATTAATCCAGGATCACGAGGATCAGACTAGGCTCACAACTCTCTCAAGACATTCGAGAACTAGGAAAGTCAGGCCAGTTGGACAAGAGAGGATCACAATAATTGGACTAGGCCAAGACTGCCAAAACTTTCTGCACATTCGGAAATTCAGATAAGTAGCTACAGAAAGATCAGCAGGGTTCTTCAAACCCTCATCAACTCGCATCGGACCAAGTGTGTAAGATCATGGTGAAAATCCAAACGACACCTGGACCCTCGACGGCAGAATCCTCGTGATGGACGCACCCTGTGCGTGGCGCTGCAGAGGACGCAGCCCGCGAGCGGCCGAAGCGAAAGGGACCGGGCCACGAGGAGGATCGCGCGCGTCGCTGCGATTTCGGACAGAGAGAAGCGTACGTTGCACTCGCCAGAAGGGAGTGTCCCGTGCGACCCACCCTCCACCCTCACCTCCGCGTCAGTACCCCTCCTGTGATACCCTAGCTACGACCCTGGGTTCCGTGTCTCCCGGGCTGCACCGGGGGGTGAACGCCCTCGCCTGACCCAGACTCAGAATCGATCTCCATTCGTTGCACTGTTGGCAACCCTCACCCACCCGCCGCACCCCCTCCGAGGCACCCTCTCTCCCAGGGAGGCTCGTCACACTCGTGGAAAATCCACGGAACCAGCTCCGCGGAGCCTTGGAAAAAACCTAGGCCTGCTGGGCCTGTCCTCCTCCCACCCACCATCACCAACCCTTGATGATCACCAACCCACCATCACCATTCCACCCCTTCGTTCCTCCTCGCCCTACTCTCCCTGATGGATCCCGATTTTCGATCAGGTGTCACGCACAGTCCCAAGCTCCACGACGCGTGAACGATTCGAGATCTTCCAGCTGGAGGTTCCGCGAACTTGCACGAAGCTGTTGATACTTCCTACCAGCTGCAAGCTCCGCTCGTTCACCCTTATAAACCACCAAGGATCGAAGGCGTCCCGGGAATTTCGTTAAATTTGGCCGATGATGATCGAAGAATTTTAATGGCCGACTGGCTCTGTTCCTGACCCCTGTGGCCTCGTGAATACTTTATATACTGCTATTCCGACTCGCTCCTTCTCTCTTATAGGCTTCTAGAGCCGCCTCGGAAATCCTGGCAGGACGTGTATAGAACCCCGGCCAGACGGGGGTGGAAAAACGGCCGATCTATTTTCCTACGGCACACACAGTCCACGTGTTCGTATCTCGTTCGCGTAATTTCAACTACGGCACACACAGTCCACGTGTTCGTATCTCGTTCGCGTAATTTCAAACGGCGCAGCAAGGTTCTCGGATAAAATGCCGCGAGTGTGTAAAGCTGCTGGCGAATATGATCACGCAGCGGACATCGTGGAATTTCATATCGCCGGTTCTCCAAGATACACGTAACTTCGTCGGCATTCGAACTGCGTCATTTTTGCGAAAATTGGCAAATCGTTGGTAAATAATCGTCGAACAAATGGGCAATGTTGCAGTGAAAACGAAATATTAATCGGTTAGCTGTGATTGACGAGTATACTCGTCATCGCTCGATTTTCGCGACACGTATAGGTGCGAGCTCTCAAAAGGGGGCGCCACAGCTAACTGGTTAAAATAAACTCTATATCCAATGATGCAGAGGGGTTGCTCTGCATTTTGTCTTTTGGCAGCGCGTTGCTTTTGTCTCCCGTTTTCTGCAGACGTCTTTGACCTATGTTGATCTAAACAGGCAGACCAGTTCTAACCGTTCGCTCGTTTAATATTTTAACTGTCACGTTGGCCATATATGACCGGCCACGGTTTCTTCTGTAACGCAACGGTGGTCATTTAACCGGAGCGCTTGAACTACATTGAACTACGTTGAATGAAAATTGACAGTTAGTGCATTTTCAATATAACCGCTAATTAGAAGATACTTTGAAATAAAAAGTGCCCCATTGAGCAATTAAAAATTTGTATTATAACATCAAAAACATATTAGAACAAATCTTGCATTTAGCGGTGCACTGTTATAGTGAAACCGTGTTATAGAGTGGCGTGTTGTAGGAGGGCTACCTGTACTTAAAATAAATAGGAAATTGATATTTTTAATTTATTTGCAATTACTGTTTTTTAAATCCTACAAATGGTTTCAAATTACGGGGACTGTATTGGTCACTGGTCTGCTCAGTACAACTTACGTTCGAATATCGCGCCATCTCAGTTGATGTACTTACTCCCAGGTGGCGCCACAGTGAACGGGTTAATAAACATCTATACAGTTCTTCCTGCAATTCATAAATCGTGTTATATTGAAACCGTGTTATAGGAGGGCTACCTGTACTCAAAATAAATAAGAAATTGATATTTTTAATTTATTTACAATTACTGTTTTTTAAATCCTAAAAATGGTATCAAATCTACAGGGACTGTTTTGGATACTGGTCTGCGCAGTACAGCAATTTACGTTCGAATATCGCGCCATCTCAGTTGATGTAATTCCTCCCAGGTGGCGTCACAGTGAAAGGGTTAATAAACATCTATACAGTCGTTCCTGCAATTCATAAATCGTGTTATATTGAAACCGTGTTATAGGAGGGCTACCTGTACTCAAAATAAATAGGAAATTGATATTTTTAATTTATTTACAATTACTGTTTTTTAAATTCTAAAAATGGTATCAAATCTACAGGGACTGTTTTGGACACTGGTCTGCGCAGTACAGCAACTTACGTTCGAATATCGCGCCATCTCAGTTGATGTACTTCCTCCCAGGTGGCGCCACAGTGAAAGGGTTAATAAACGTCTATACAGTTTATCCACCATTTCCAATGCCTACTATTTCTTCGCATTATAACTCCTCAATTATCACTGTTACGAATGAGTTACTTGTATCATCGAACATCCAAAATGTCCAGGGATGAAATTCTTCTTTTCCCTGATTTTTCCCTTTTCTTTTTCCTCGTTTTTCTCTCTCCTTGTTTGGAGACAGAGCGCGCGTACGGGAGCGGTTTCACGTGGTCGTAGCGGAGACATTATCCGCTGTATCATCGCGCCGTAACTCGGTATAAAATTATTAGCGCAAGCTTTATGTAAGAGCTGGCTAATGAAAATAAATCAGAGATAATGACAGGCCTCCTAAAGTGTCCTCGGGGTGTAAAATGGTGGGAAGTTTTCAGCGCGTGATATACGACGGTGAATTAAAAAGGCAGCTCGGAGATCGCTGTATCTTTTGTCGCCTGTGCTCTCGGGTTCGGTGGAAATTAAAAGGGAGGGTGCATGCGTAATTCGTTCAGCGAAATTAATTTCCTCGCGGAGGTCGCGAATGGGAAAATTCGACGGAATTTTCGCGAATTTCGAAATTTTTCGAAAATTTATTTATTTTTCGTGCTTCCTATAGAACGTTCTCGATCGAAGGTAGAGGTGGATATTATTAACCTATCGTATCCAAAATTTTGTCCAAATATGCCTGAAGTATCGTCTTTTATATTATGTACGAATCGTGATTTGTTTTCAGTCGTTCTGATATATTCAGACCTCGACGGAATTTTTGCGAAATTTTCCGAAAATTCGCGCTTCCCATAGAACGTTTTCGATCGAAGGTAGAGGCGAGTATTATTAACCCTTTACACTCGAGAAGTGACTCTCACTCACCGTTTGCTTCAATGTTATAACTCAAATAACGAATGATGACAATTATATTAACAACTACGCGCGAAATATCGAAATAAAATAATTCTATTCGTTCATTTCTCACTCAAATGCACGATTTTCTTGTTTTATTTTGGCATAAAGGGTATCAGCGAGCTTATGAAAATCTAAGGAAAGCTTCGAATTGCTGTTTACGACGAAAAAGTCTTCGATTCGAAAGGATTAGGAAAGGTATCGAATAATGGTAAGATGATTGAAATCAACAGTACCAATTCCACGTTTAACGTGGTAGAAAATGCAATTGGTTGTTCAAATTATTATCCCTGTGCACTGGAAAATTTCCTCGTTGTGAAGATATAACAATTCGAAGCTTTTCTTATATTTTTCTTATCTCGGTGATACCATTTATGTTGAAATAAAAAGAGAAAATCTCGTGTATTTCGTTTCAATATTTCATGTGGAGTTATTTCTAATCTAGTAATATTTCATACTCGTCAGTCAGGCTTCCAGGTATTGAAACAAACGGTGACCGACAACGAGAGTTACCTCTTGAATGGAAAGGGTTAACCTATCGTATCCAAAATTTTGTCCAAATATGCCTGAAGTATCGTCTTTTATATTATGTACGAATCGTGATTTGTTTTCAGTCGTTCTGATATATTCAGACCTCGACGGAATTTTTGCGAAATTTTCCGAAAATTCGCGCTTCCCATAGAACGTTTTCGATCGAAGGTAGAGGCGAGTATTATTAACCCTTTACACTCGAGAAGTGACTCTCACTCACCGTTTGCTTCAATGTTATAACTCAAATAACGAATGATGACAATTATATTAACTACGCGCGAAATATCGAAATAAAATAATTCTATTCGTTCATTTCTCACTCAAATGCACGATTTTCTTGTTTTATTTTGGCATAAAGGGTATCAGCGAGCTTATGAAAATCTAAGGAAAGCTTCGAATTGCTGTTTACGACGAAAAAGTCTTCGAGTCGAAAGGATTAGGAAAGGTATCGAATAATGGTAAGATGATTGAAATCAACAGTACCAATTCCACGTTTAACGTGGTAGAAAATGCAATTGGTTGTTCAAATTATTATCCCTGTGCACTGGAAAATTTCCTCGTTGTGAAGATATAACAATTCGAAGCTTTTCTTATATTTTTCTTATCTCGGTGATACCATTTATGTTGAAATAAAAAGAGAAAATCTCGTGTATTTCGTTTCAATATTTCATGTGGAGTTATTTCTAATCTAGTAATATTTCATACTCGTCAGTCAGGCTTCCAGGTATTGAAACAAACGGTGACCGACAACGAGAGTTACCTCTCGAATGGAAAGGGTTAACCTATCGTATCCAAAATTTTGTCCAAATATACCTGAAGTATCGTCTTTTATATTATGTACGAATCGTGATTTGTTCTCAGTTATTCTGATATATTCAGACCTGTTCTTGCGCCATCTACCGGAAATCGGCACGAACTATCCCCACAACCCAATACTTTCCTTGCTTCGGGTAAGAGGGGTTTAAGAGTGGAAAGGGAATAGCAAATATTGTTCACTGTATTATTCACCGTGATCCGAACACTGGGAAAATTATTATTCAATTTTTATTGCTCGCGCTGGCAACCGGACCGTGATACACCTGGGATTCTTTTTGCACGGCGGAACCGTGGGGTATAAAAGAAAATCGTGCAAAAAGTCGTAAAACAATTGTTTTGGTATAGAATATAAAAGCCGCGTTAAGCAAAGCAATTTGGAATAGAGTATTGTATTCGATAACAGTATTTTTCGAACAGCCGGCTCTCTGGCGAGTCCTGATAAAACTCGCGGACGAAATTTCGCGGGAATAATAGTGCAAGCGAAATTATGCAAATGCGAATAAAACACGCTTGAAAAATTGGATAACCGAACAACACGTTTGGAAAGATTCCGGTGTACTGCGCGATTTTATTTCGAAATATACGAATTTTTAAGGAATTTTAGAAACCAACTGTAATTTTCTGCAATTTATTTTAAAGTCGAGGAAATTTTTCGTTTCAGATATTGTTAATCTGTGGAGAGAAGTGGAATAAAATATTTGTACATTAAAAGATACGTTTAAAATTTAAAGTTTTTAAAAGAGCAGTAATTTGAAATCTCTCGTTTTATTAATTCGATTATTTTCGGTTTTTAGTTGGAAGTCACTAGTTTATCGGTGGAAGTAGAACAATGCGTGTACTTTCATATCGAAAAATATAATACGTTCGAACTCAATCCTGCGGAATAAATGAATAAAATATTTCTGAACTAACAGGACTCGATCGAAAACAGGAAAAAAGAATTCTGTATTTCATCAACTATTTCGATGTATCTCTGCAAATCAACCACTCAATTAAATTAAAACCAATTGAACAACCAAAAAATCCAGCTCACATTAATCCAACAAATTAAAACATTTCACCCCTACTTTCAATAATTCTTCATGGCGAAACTCCGTTGAAGAGGAAATACAAAATTACACTCGACAGTTCTGAATCAGGCTAGAAAAACACTGTAACAGAGTGTTTCGAAGAATTGCCTGAAACGAGAAGGATAATCATAAGACTCACAGACCTCGTGCAACCCCTACAACGCTTCACTAACCACTTTACCGTCTTGGGTGTCGGTAAAAGATACGTGAAACCAGAAATAAGCAGCATTAAATTAAAAAATAAACAGGAAGCACCAACCACGAGAAGTGTAACAGAACCCTGACCAGGGTTAACACGGAATAATTCATAATTAAAACAATGAAAATAAGTCGTTCAACGCTAATGGCACAATTAAATCCCAACGCAGCTCATCCAAGTCTCAACGCCTCGTTAACCTCTTATAAACAATATATGATGCATACAAGCAACAAACACCTATCACGACAAGTGTAAAAGAACCTTGACCAGGGTCAACACGGAATAATTCATAATTAAAAAAGTCAAAATAATTCGTTCAAGCCCAATGGCACAATTAAATCCCAACCCAGTTCATCCAAGTCATCCCAGTCTCTCTCAAACCACCCCCAATCACCCCCCAAACCACCCCAACAGCGTGCATTCTCAAGCAAATCGAAAGCGTTCATTACCCCAAAAATCCCTTTTCAACCACTTCGCCTTGGATATCGTGTGAGACTCGTGGTAAGGGAATCGGGTCGAACATAACTATCACGTGCGGGAGACGTTGTTTATAGACGAGGCCCAAGGTAAACAACACGAATAAGACTCGTAGTTAGTTTTTCGCCAAAAATCCCTTTTCAACCACTTCGTCTTGGATATCGTGTGAGACTCGTGGTAAGGGAATCGGGTCGAACATAACTATCACGTGCGGGAGACGTTGTTTATACACGAGGCCCAAGGTAAACAACACGGGTGAGACTCGTGGTCAGGGAATCGGGTCGAACATAACTATCACGTGCGAGAGACGTTGTTTATAGACGAGGCCCAAAATAAACAACACGAATGTGACTCGTAGTTAGTTCTTCGCCAATGTCTTCCCATCTCAGCTACCTGCCATCCTTCGCCATCTTCGGACGAAATGGCTGGTCACGTGACCAACTCTGCCGTTGATTAGGGCACACGCCATCGGAACTTAACTCGTAAGGCAAGGGGTTAATCGTCTCACCCGGCGCGTCCCGGACCTAACCTCTAGGTAGCCACCGTAGCTAGAAGCTGAGAGGTAGACACGGAGCTGGCGCATTGTCTCGATTAATACCCAGGAAATAATATGGCGCGTAAAACGTAAAACGGTTCCGATGGCGAGCGAAAGAAAGTGATTTACCGATGCTGTCGCGACTGAATCGCAGGAGTGTGGCGTCGGAGTCAAAGGGACGCATCGAAGCGTCCTGCTCGTGTATTACCCCTCTGGCTAACGATTTCATCCCTTGCCGGGGGTGCGGAGGGGTGCAGCCGCGGAAGAAAGAGTCGGAGAAAAGCGGCGGAACGGGACGGAAGTGGAACGAGAGCGAGCGAGAGAGACAGGGAGAGGGAGAGCGAGAGAGAGAGAGAGGGTGAGTCGGGGGAGAGGAGGCGTGCAAGGGGTGCAACGCCGCGTAAGTAAGTAAGTGCAGCTCGGCTCGGTGCATTCTTCCCGGTTCTCTCTTCGTTTCCGCGGCCGTTACGAGTGGTCCAACGGACTTTTTAACGAGCCGAGCCGTTCCTACGCCTTCTGGCTGCTGGTGTTCGCCACCTCGAAGGGGTGGATCGCTATCGCGGCCGGGAAACATTATGCCAGCGCCGTCTGCGAGACATTGTGCGCGTCAGCTTCCACTGGAATATTACGACCGAGGAAAGAAAGATATGCAGAAACAGCGAGGGTGGGATAAGGGGGTGGGTGAAAGGCGACGGGGTTGCCTTTCGATGGGCCTCGCTTCCCCCCCTCTCTCTCTCTCTCTCTCTTTTTCTCTCTCGTTCGCTCGGGCTTTCTCTTGTCCCGATATTTCCGTTGCCCCGAGTCTTTCAGCAAGCTCGTGGGAGTGGTCCCGAGGAAACGCGACGGGGATGCTTGTTTATTTATTTACAGCCGGGCGTGGAACGGTTTTGATGGATGCGACGCAATGAATGGAGGGTTAAGCAGCTTGCTGTAACGTTTCGTGACTGATCTCGTGGGTGTCTCGAGTGAATTAGGGGTGAAAGGGGTGGAAGAGAGACAGAGGTGGAGTTTTATCGCGCTTCTTCGCAGGCTGGCCAAGGTGCTGATCGAGGTGTCATCTTCACCTTGCACAGGGTATCTTTCATACGTGTCTTTGCATTTTTAATACTTAATCAGGAATAATTATATATCCTGATGGAAAGGCAGGGTAAAGATTAAGAGACTCGGAGCTGGATTGCCGAAAATTATTATGTCGCGGATACTTGCTGAGGAATTCGAAACTACCTGCCTGAGATCACTCGAATGCAACCACTGTCAACGAATCATATTCTCTATGATACTGAAGATGCGAAATTTCAAAGTCGTGACTCTATCTTCAGAGAAACGCGTCAGATAATTTCATTTTTTCAGATTTTATTTTATTTTTACGGAAATTATGTCAGATGTGACAGAGGATAGCCAATAGTTGGGGTTGATCTTCGATATTTTCATGTTTTCACCCTTAAATTGTGACACTAGGTTTATTAGAATATAACAATGATGTCAGACATGTCAGGGGATAGCCAATAGCTGGTGTTGATCTTCCAGTGCTTCAGCTTTGTGTTCCCAAATTGTGACACCCGGTGTGCTAGAATAACTATTTATTGTTAGAATATAAAGACGATGTCAAACACTTCATATGACAGCCAATAATTGGTCTTTATCTTTGACTTTTTCAAGTTTTCATCTTTAAATTATGACACTAGGTGTATTAGAATATAACCACGATGTCAGACGTGTCAGAGGGTAGCCAATAGTTGGTATTGATCTTCGAGTGCTTCAGCTTTGTGTCCCCAAATTGTAGCACCTCGTGTGTTAGAATAAATGTTTATTGTTAAACTATAACAATTATGTCAGACGTGTCAGAAGATAGCCAATAGTTGATGTTGATCTTCGAGTTTTTCAGCTTTGTCACCCCAAATTGTGACACCTGGTGTGCTAGAAAAACTATTTATTCTTAGAATATAAAGACAATGTCAAACACTTCATATGACAGTCAATAATTGGTCTTCATCTTTGACATTTTCAAATTTTCATCCTTAAATTATGACACTAGGTGTATTAGAATATAACCACGACGTTAGACATGTCAGAGCACAGTCAGTGGTTCATGTTGCTCTTTGATTTCTGTAGTTTCTCATCCCTAAATTACCACATAGTTATGTTATATATCTGCAAGAGACCAAACTGTACCACCAAATCTAAAGACTCTGTCTGTCACCAATAAACAAAGTATAATTAAATAAAACGACGTAATTAACATCTTGCACTACGATTTCATTCTGAAAACAGTTGTATTATAAAAGTATTTAATTTCAACTAAAATTATATAATACACGAATTTTAAAATTTCTCCAAATCTTCTACACGTATTTTGAAATACGTTAAATATGATTTCGGTTGTATATACAAGCTTGACAAGTATTTCTGATATTCGACAAGAACTCGTGACTCGTTGTAAAGGGTTGTTAGAGAAGTGCTGATGAGGTGGCATGATTTACTCGAAACTGACTAATGCAGTACTTTGCACCAGTTCAAACGTTTGTCGAGTGTTCGTCGAGCTTTGTATCAGTGCATCTCAGAAGACAAAACACTCAGAAAAATTCGCAAATACTTTTATGACTTTTATAGCGACCGTAGTTCTCACACTCGCCGCTAGGTGGACGCCGACTCGAAGGAGGTCCGAGGACTTTCTCGCAAGTACTCGGAGGTACCTCCAACTCCTATATATACAACTTCCAGACCTTCCAATAGTATCCCGGACAATTATTAACTCATCTCAAACTTTAAAGGTAATTATCACCTTTCAACATCCAAAAACTAATCTTGCTTGCAAGTATAAATTTGCAAGTTTATTGTAGGAAAATCAAAATATATTCCACGGTACAAGAACAACGCAAGATATTATAAAATCCCCACAGATAAACATTCGAGGAAACAATAACTCAGCTTTGAGTGATAAATAGCAAAAGAAGAAGAAACAACAAAATGAACAAACAATAAACAACACTATGTATATTTGAATATCCGGATTGCCATTGCTGGGGAACTGAGAGAAGGGAAGGTAAACGGAAAATTCACGATATCGTGGAAAACATTGGCGGAGGAGAGAACGAGTTGCGATGAAATATCATTGTTTCCCATTACACAGTGTAATTGCAGCCATAGTTGCGGGCTCTGCGACTCGAATTTCCTAATCCTCGATTTACCTTTGCGAAGAAATCTCCGGATGGAAATCCGCATCGATGGAACGTTGTGTGTCTGTTTGAATAATTACCATTCACATTTACACGTTCGAACGAACAGCGTGGGCCCATGGGGGCCAGTTATTTGGCTTCCACTCTGTTACTCTCGTGAAATCCTTTTCGAAATCAGAGTGCAAATATCCCTCGTCCAACACGGATTCGCTTTGTCACGGGCGAGTGGCTTCGTATAACACGGTATTTCTACAACACGGATTCGTTCCAACATGGCCGATGGGGAAATCCCGTGTAATTGGGATTCACCTTAACACAGGTCGAAGTTTGTTATTTTATTTTTTTATTTTATTAATATGTACCGAAATTCGTTATTTTATATTTTTACTTTATTAATACGGATCGAAATTCGTTATTTTATTATTTTATTATTTTATTTCGATTTCGATGTCGCGTGATAGAAATTCGCTTCGATAATTCGCTGGAAAATTGAGCATATTCTCATACAAAATGGAGCGTAATGAGAATTTAGATTTGGTTATGTGTACAATAATAGTTATATAGAATAATTATACAGATGTATGAAATAGATGTTGAATATTTAAGACGGTTATATAGAACATATAATATCGTTAAAATTCGAAATTTGTTATTTTATTTACACGGTCGATTTTATTTTATTAACATGGGTCGAAATTTATTATTTTACTTCATTTTATTTTTCATATCGTATAGATTCGCTTCGATAATTCGATTCGGTCGAAAATTAGGAATATTCTCGGTCAAAATGGAGCGCAGTGAGAATTTTGCCTTGATTATATGTACAATAACAATTATCTAGAATAATTATAGAACATATA
The DNA here is from genome assembly GCF_001483705.2 of Eufriesea mexicana. NCBI lineage: Eukaryota > Metazoa > Arthropoda > Insecta > Hymenoptera > Apidae > Eufriesea > Eufriesea mexicana. The sequence continues at coordinate 505,194 of NW_016912318.1, forward strand.
ATATTCTTAAAATTAGCAATTTTTCGAACCCACCTCTATATTCCTTACTGATTAACCCAATAATATCACTGTCATAATAAAATTTCCATTATTCTTAAAATATAATGAATTAATTTAATTATCAAACAATGTGACAAGGAAGAAAATTAAAATAAGCGTTTCTCAAATTTTTCAAAAAATAGTGAAAATAAAAAAATATCGTGAGTACCATAGTAATCAAGCGATTTTTAAATTGCAAATTAAATTCCTCGTTTCTTTTAATAACACGATCCACAATTTAATTGCAAAACGCGACTCTGGATCATAACGAGTCAACTCTTATGCGACTGGACCATAGCATAGTGTCCTGCCATACTAATTGGCAAGAAATTTTCGCTTTTCCAAAATTAAGCAAACGTGAAAGTGCCTGGTTTCATCCACGGGACACGAATGTCCACCGAGCTGTTGCATTCCTTTTTACGACTACTTATTATTTATAACTCGTATTATTAATACTCAGCGCGTCTCCGACACACCATTAGCATGTATTGATTTTCGCTGCGCCGCGTTGCTCGTTATTTTTAAGCCGTACGTTCCGGCCGTAATTAATTCGATCGAATCGATGCACTCTCGCGACGTGATCATACTGAAAACGCCATAAACCCCACTGATTTCCTTCGGAAATCTCGTATCGGCCATAGATGAAATTCCTCCAGCCTTGGAGGAGACTTTTTCAGTTCGAACGAGAGGTTAAATATATTTCATTTTTCCGAAGGTTTTTCTTATTTTATTTCTTCCTTTGTCAGTCATTCGATCGGTCATGGTAGAGTAATAGTCTAATATGGTAGAGTCATAGTCTAATATAAATAATAAATAATTCGGAATTTGGTTAAACGGTGACTTAGGGTCGTCTCTG
>NW_016912319.1:0-284 GCF_001483705.2 Eufriesea mexicana
CCAGTAGTATTCGTCGCTGTACGTTATGACGTGTTTGGTTAGGTTCGGCTATGTCAGGCTATGATAGGATAGGAGAAGGTACCTCTGACTTCTGTGCCATACACCGTTATTCAGTGGATTTCTGCGCTCCAGTGTGCTCTTCTATACTCTACTCGACCCTAGGTAGGGCAGTAGTTGTGGTCCCGGCACGTTGTGTTCAGTTAAGTTACGTTCGTTTATGTTACGTTTGGCTGTGGTAGGAGAGGATAGCTTCCACTTTTGTTCTACGCACTGCTGTACGGTGG
>NW_016912319.1:3423-12177 GCF_001483705.2 Eufriesea mexicana
GGGGCAGGAGCAGTGGTCGAGGCACATTAAGCAGGCCTTTGCTTTGTTCCTTTAGGTTCGGTTAGGACATGTTAGGATAGGTTATCTTCTACTTTTGTGTTATGCACTGTTTTTCGGCAGATTTCTGCTCTCCACATTGCTCTACTGTACTCTGCTCGTCTCCGGGGATGCGTGCAATAGTGGCCGTGGCACGCTAGGTTGAGTTACGTTGCAATCGGTTAGAAAAGTTTGGGCTACGTTTGATTAGTGTTGCTTCTACTTTCGTGATATACACTGATGTTCGGTGTACTTCTGTGATCAACTCTGCTCTGCAAAATTCTGCTTGGCTCTGTGGAGGACAGCGACAGTTGCGGCACGTTATTTTGTGTTAGGCTACGTTTGACTGTGTCATGTTACTTTATATTTGATAAGTGTGGCTTCGACTTTCCTGCTATAAACTACTCTCAGGCGGATTCGTGTGATCTACTGTGCTCTACAGTATTCTTCCCGGCTCTGTGGAGTCCGTCAGCGGTTGTCGCGACAACATTCCTCGCGGTACATTCTGCTTGGCTACGGGGAGGCCAGAAGAAGTTCTCGCAGCACGTCGTGTTGGGTTATGCTGCTTTTGGTTAGGATAGATTAGGTCAGGTTGGGTCGGGATATCTACGGCTTTTGCCCCTTTAACTGAAATTCGGCGGATTTCTGCGCCATACAGTACTCTAGTAGGATCTGCTTGTCTCTCCGGAGACCAGCAAAAGTAGTCTCGCCGTGCTAGGTTTAGTTGGGCTACGTTTCGTAGGATTAGGGTAGGTTAAGCACGGTCAGGTTAACTTCGACTTTCGTGTTCTACACTGCTGTATGGAGTATTTCTGCACTGTACTGTGCTCTACTACATTATGTTTAGCGCTGGAAATGCTAACAACTGCGACCACGGCACGTTATGTTGTGGCAGGCTACGCTTGGTTAGGTTACGTTGGTTTGGGTTCGTCTGGATAGATATGACTTTTGTGCTATAAATTGCGATTCATTGGATTTCTGCGCTCTGCTGTCCCTAGCATGTTCTGCTCGACTTTGCGGAGGCCGGCAGTAGTGGTCGGGGTACTTTAGGTTGAGTTATGTTACGCCTGGTTATGTTGAGGTTGAATACATTAGGATAGGGTAGCATTGACTTTTGTGCTATACATAGTTATCTGTGTACTACTGCGCTCTACTGTGTTCCAATACTCTCTGCTTGGCTCTGGGGAGGCCCGCAATGGTGGTCTCGGCAAGTTAGGTTGAGATAGGTTACGTTTGTTCTTGTTAGGTTAGGTCAGGTAGGGATAGTACACCTTCGACTTCTGTGCTATCCACTGCAATGCGGTTGGTTCCTGTGCACTACTGTGCTCTAGTACATTCTGCTTGTGTTTATGGAAGCCAGAAACAGTGGTCTCGTCTTGTTAGGTTAAGTTAGGTTTCGTTTGGTTTTGTTACGTTTAGCTAGGTTAAGATGGGCTACTTCTTGTTTTCTGCTATACACCGCTGTTCGGTGGATTTCTGCGCTCTAATGTGCACTAATATTCTCTGCTTGGCTTTGGGGAGGACAGAAATAATGGAATCGTCACGTCATGCTTAGTTACACAACGTTTGGTTAGCTTAGGTATGACTAGGTTGGGTAAGGGTACGTCTGATTTTTGTGTTATACACTGCTATGCGGTGGATTTCTCCGCTCCGCTGTACTCTAGTATATTCTACTCGGATATTGGCAGGCCAGCAATAGTGGCCTCGGCATGTTAGGTTGTGTTATGCTACGTTTGGATTTGTTACGTCTGTTGATGTTATGGTGTGCTACTTTGCCTTTTGTGCTATACACACATGTTCGGTGGATGTTTGCGCTCTACGGTGCTCCAGCATGTTCTACTTGGCTCTGTTTACGCCAGCAGTAGTGGCCTCGGCACGTTAGGTTGGGTTTAGCTACGTTTGCTTGTGCTACGCTTGGTTAGGTTAGGATAGGCTAATTTGCCTTTCGTGCTATACACAACTATACGATGGATTTCTGCACCCTAATGCCCTCTAATACGTTCTGCTTGGCCCTGGGGCAGCCTGTAATAGCTGTCCCGTCATGTTAGGTTGGGTTAGGCTCCTCTTGGATGTGTTACATTCGGCTTGGTTAGGACGGGCTAGTTTGTCTTTTGTGCTATACACTGCTATTCTGTGGATTTCTGCGTCCTAATGTCCTCTAATATGCTCTGCTTGTCTATACGAAGGCCATCAATAGCTGCCGCGGCACGCTACCTTGAGTTAGACTACGTTTGGTTAGGTTAGGTTTAGCCAGGTTAGGTTAGGATATCTTCGGCTTTTGTGCTCTACACGGCTATTGGAGAATCTCTGCGATCTAATGTCTTATAATATGCTCCGCTTGTTTCTACGCAGGCCATCAATGGCGGCCGCTGAAGATTATGATGAGATATGCTGCGTCTGGTTTGTTTGTGATGTGCCAGATTCGGTTACGGTGTCCTTGACTTTTGTGCTATACGTTGTTATTCGGTGCATTTCTGCGCACAACGTTGCTCTACTATATTGTGCTCTGCTCAGGGGTGCCGAGAAGCAGTGATCGCGGAACGTTACGTTGAGTTATGTTTCGTTTGGTTATGTTAGGTTAGGCCATGTATAGTCAGGGTAGGTTTGACTTTCTTGCTATTCCCTGTGATTCGGCGGATTTCTGTGATATTCTTTGCTCTACGACATTCTGCTAGACAATGTGGAGGCCAGCAATATTGTTCTCAGCCCTCTGCGCCGAGTCAGGCTACGTTTGGATGGTTTTGGTTCGGTCAGGTAAGGCTAGGTTATCCCTTCTCTTGTGCTTTACAATGCAATGCCGCGGATTTCTGTGATCTGCCGTGCTATAGCATATTCCGCTTGTCTCTGGGAGGCCAGCAATGGTCGTCTATGGCGGTTAGGTGGAGTTAGGGTACGCCTTGCTACGCTATGTTCGGTTACCTTAAGCTATGAAAGCTCTGACTTTTCGCTATTCACTACTATGCCGTGGGCTTCTGCGCACTGCAGTGATCTAATATGCCTTGCTTTGCTCTGGGGATGCCAGAAAGTCTGGCCGCGGCGCGTTATGTATAGTTATGTTACGTTCGGTTAGGTGAGGTTTGCTTGTGTTAGGATGCGGTATCTTTGACTTTTGTGCTGTACACAGAAAAGCGGTGGATTTGTACGCCCACAGTGCCCTAGTGAGTTCTGCTTTGCTCTGGGGAGCAAGCAGTAGTGGACTCGGCTCGCTAGGATTAGTTATTCTACGCTTCTTTGGGATAGGTTGGGTCTGGTAAGGTTAGCATGCCTTTGACATTCGTGCGTTTCGCTGCTATTTGTTGGCACCCTGCGCTCTACTGTGCCCTAGTACATACTGCTGTCTCTGTATATGTCAGCAACAGTGGTCACGGCACGTTAGGTTGAGATAATCCACGTTTGGTTATGTTAGCATAGGCTAAGATTGGTTAGCATAACTTTGACTTTCGTGCTGTACACTATTATTCGGTGGATTTCTGTGCCCTACCGTACCCTGCTATATGCTGCTAGGCTACGCGGTGGCCAGGAGTGGTGTTCGCGTCTCTTTATTTGGGTTATGCTACGTTTGGTATGGTTAGGTTTGGTCTAGTTGTGCCAGGATATCAGCGACTTTGGCTCTGTTCACTGCAACGCGCTGGATTTCTGCGCTCTACTGTGCTCTAGTCCACTCTGCATGTCTTTGGGGAGGCAAGCAATAGTGGCCTGGGCGCGTTGGGTTTAGTTAGGCTACGTTTGCATAAGACAATTTTTGTTACGTTATGATAACGTAGCTTAGACTTTTGTGCCATACACAGCTATTTGGTGGATTTCTCCGCACTACTGTGCTTTAGTATGTCCTGCTCGGCTCTGGGGTTGCTAGTAATTGTGGTCTCGGCGCAATCAGCTTTGATATATTATGTCTTGTTATGGTAGGTTGGGATGTCATGGTTAGAATTTTGTTAACTTCTGTGCTTTACACTGCTCTCCGGTGGATGTCTAAGCGCAAGATTGCTCTACTATATGCTGCTTGGCTCTGGGGATGCCAGCATCTGTAGTCGCGGCTTTACCTTCAGTTGTGCTACCTTTGGTTATTTTATGTTATGTCAGGTTATGTTCGGATATCTTCGTCTTTTGTGCTATTCAATGCTGTTCGGTGGATTTTTGCGCTCAACATTGCTCTACTATGCTCTGCTCGACTCTGGGTAGGCGTGCAATAGTGGCCGTAGCACGTTAGGTTAAGGTATGTTACGATAGGTTTGGTCAGCTTAGGCTATATTTGGTTGCGATAGCTTTGGCGTTCGTGCTGTACACCGTTATTCGTCGGATAGTTGTGATTTTCTGTGCTCTACTACATTCTGCTCTGCTCTGGGGTGGCAAACAATAGTGGTCCCGGCACGTTAGGTTGGGCTACGTTAGGTTGGGCTACGTTACGTTTAGTTAGGTTAGGTTATGTCAAGCTTGGTCTGGTTATCTTTGGCTTTCGTGCTATACACCTATGGATGGGTTGATTTCTGCGCTCTAATGTGCTATAGTATGCTCTGATCGTTTCTTAGGTAGCCAGTAATTGTGGTTTCGGCACTTAAGGTTGTGTAAGGTTACGTTTCGTTATGTTAGGTTATTTTGGTTAGGCTAGGGTATCTATGGATTTTGTGCGATACATTGCAATGAGCTGGATTTCTGAGCTCTGCTCTGCATATACTGCTTGTCTCTGGAGATGTCAGCAGTAGTGGTCTCGGCACGTTAGGTTGAGCGAAGCCACGTTTGGTTGTGTTACGTCTGGTGAGGTTAGCACAGGCTAGTTTAGACATATGCGTTATACAGTGGTATCCTGCGACTTCTGCGCTCTACTGCCCTCTAATTTTCTCCGCTTGTCTCTGGGGAGGCTAGCAATAGTGGTCTCGTCACGTTAGGTTCGGTAAGGCTACGTACCGTTAGGTTATGTTGGGAAGGCTCGGTAAGGTTTTCTTTGACTATTGTTCTATAATCAGCTGTCCGGCGGATTTCTGCGCTCTACATTACTCTACTATATTCTGCTCGACCGTGGGGAGGCGGGAAATAGTGGTCGTGGCACTTTATTTTGAGCTATGCTGCGTCCGATTATGTTAGATTAGGCCTGGTTATGTCAGGTTATGTTAGACTTTTGTCCTATACACTGCAATGAGGTGGACTTCAGCCCGCTGATGTGCTATAGTATTTTCTGCTTTTCTCTGGGGTGGCCAGCAGTAGTGGTCTCGGTACGTTTGGTTCAGCTATGCTACGTTATGGTGTGTTATGTTTGGTGATATTGGGATATAACAGTTCAGTCTTTTACGCTATACACTGCTATCCGCGGAATTCTGCACTCCACTGTGTTCCAATATTTTCTGCTTGGCTCTGGGGAGCCCAGCGATAGTGGTCTCGGCACGTCAGGTTGCGATATATTACGTTTGGTTAGGTTAGGTTAGGTCAGGTTGTGTTCGGATACCTTCGACTTTTGTGCTTTTCGCTGCAATGCGATGGGTTACTGTGCAGTACTGTGCTCAAGTACACTCTGCTTTTCTTTGTGGAGGCCAGCATTAGTGGTCTTGTCATGTTAGGTTAAGTTATATTACGTTTGTTTGTGTTACGTTTGACTAGGTTATGAGAGGCTACTCTTTCTTTTGTCCTATACACCGCAATTCGGTCTGCTTCTGCGCCCCAATGTGCTCCAATATGCTCTGGTTGGCTCTGTGGTGACCACTGATAGTGGTCTCGGCACGTCATGCCGAGTTACGCTACGTTCGGTTAGGTTAGTTTCGGACAGGTTATGCTAGGATATATTTGGCTTTTGTGCTCTACAGTGCTATTCGGTGGACATCTGGGCTCTAGTGTGTTCTTACATGCTCTGCTTGTCTCTATGAAAGCCATCAACAATGGTCGCGGCACGTTATATTCGGTTACGCTCTGTTTGGCTAGGTTAGGTTATGCCAGGTTAGGTTAGGAAGTCTTCGTCTTTTGTGCTATACACTGCTGTTCGGTGGACTTCTGCTCTCTACATTGCTCTACTATACTCTGCTCGACTCTGGGGAGGCGAGCGATAACGTCCGCGGCACGTTATTTTGGGTTGGGTCACGTTTGGTTATGTTAGGTTAGGTTAAGTTTGGTTAGGATTGCTTTGACTTTCGTGCTATACACTGCTATTCGGTGGAATTCTGCAATCGACTCTGCTCTACTATATTCTGCTTAGCCCTGGGGAGGCCAGCAACAGCCGCGGCACGTTATGTTGTGTTAGGCTACGTTGGATTAGTTTATGTTATTTTATGTTAGGGCAGGATGCCTCCGCCTTCCGTGCAATACACTACTATCGGGCGGTTTCCTGTGATCTGCTGCAGCAATGGTCTCGGCACTTTCGGTTGAGCTAGGTCACGTTTGGTTATGTTACATCTGGTGAGGTTAGCACATGGCAGTTTAGTCATATGTGCTATACACTGCTATCCACCGACTTCTGCGCCCTACTTCGTTCTAATATTCTCCACTTGGCTCTGGGCAGGCCAGCAATAGTGGCCTCGGCGCGTTAGGTACAGTTGTTCTACGTTTGTGTATGACAAGTTTTCTTATGTTTGGACAGAATATCTTAGACTTTCGTGCCATTCACAGACATACCTTGGATTTTGCGTCCTGCTACCCTCCAATATGATCTGCTTGGCTCTGGTGTGGCCAACAATAGTGGTAATGGCACGTTATGCTGAGTTACGTTACTTTCCGTTAAGGTGGGCTGGGGAGGTATTGTTAGGATTTCTTTGAATTTTGAGCCATACACTGCAATACGGAGAAGTTTAGCACTCTTCATTGCTCTACTGTGCTCTGCCCGACGCTGGGGAGGAGTGCAATAGTGGTCATGGCACGTAACTTGGAGTTAGGTTATCTTGGGCCAGATTTGGCCGGGCTATGATTGGTTAGGATAGATCTATCTTTCGTGCTATACACCGTTATTCGATGCATTCCGGCCATCCACGCTGCTCTATTGTATTCTCTTGGTGCCGTGGAGGCCAGGAGTTGTGGTCGCGGCACGCCATGTTGGATTCTGCTGCGTCTGGTTATATCAGATTATGACATGTTAGGGAGCATATCTACGGCTTTTGAGCTATTCACAGCAATGCGTTGGACTTCTGCACACTACTGTGCCCTAGTACCTTCTGCTTGCCTTTGTGGAGACCTGCAACAGTGGTCACGTCATTTTAGGTTGATTTAGGTTACGTTTGTGTATGTTACGTTTGGCTAGGTTAATAGATGCTACTGTGGCTTTCGTACCATACAATGCTTTCCCTGGATTTCTACGCCCTAATGTGCTCTAATATGTTCTGCTTGGCTCTGGGTAGGCCAGAAATAGTGGTCTCGGCACGTTATGTTGAGCAAGGTTACGTTTCGTTAGGATATGTTAGGAAGGCACGGTTAGGATTTCTTTGTCTACTGTACTATAAACTGCGATTCGGTGGATTTGTGCGCTCTACATTGCTATACTATATTCCGATCGACCGTGGGGAGGCGTGCAATATTGGTTGTGGCACGGTATTTTGAGATAGCTTCTGTTTTGTTAGGTTAAGTTGGGACAAGTTTGGTTAGGATAGCATTGACTTTCGCGCCATGCACTGTTATTCATTGTATTTCTGTGATCTACTGTGCTCTACTACATTCTGCTTGTCTCTGAGGAGTTCAGCGGTAGTGGCCTGGCCATGTTAGGATGAGTTAGGCTTCGTTTGGGCGTGTTACGTTTGGCTTGGTTAGGATAGGTTACTTTGACCTCTCTGCTCTTCACTGGTATTCTGCAGATATCTGCGCTCTATTGCGCTGTAATGTGGTCTGCCTGGTACTGGGAGGCCAGCAACATTGGTCTCGTCACGTTAGGCTTTGTTAGGCTACGTTTGCATATGACAGGTCTGGTTATGCTAGGACAGAGTAGCTTAGACTTTTGTGCCATTCAATGCTATTCGGTGGAATTCTGCGCCCTACTGCGCCCTAATATGTCCTGATTTTCTGTGGCGTGGCCAGTAATAGTGGTCCCGCCACGTTTGGTTGAGCTACGGTACGTTCCGTTAGGTTAGGCTAGAAAGGCTTGGTTAGGATTTCTTTGTCTTTACGCTTTACACATCTATTCTGTGGATTACGGCGCTCTACATCGCCTTACTATACTCTGCTCGAATCTGTGTGGGCGAGCAATAGTGGTCGTGACAGGTTACTTTCAGTTGTGTTATGTTTGGTTATGTTATGTTCGGATATGTTTGGTTAGGACAGCTTCGACTTTCGTGCTATACACTGTTATTCGGTGGATTTCTGCGATCTACTCTGCTCTACTATATTTTAATTGTCTCCGGGTGTGCCAGGAGCAGTGTTCGCGACTCGTTATGTTGAGTTACGCTACGTTAGGTTAGTTTAGGTTCTGCCAGGTTAGGGCAGCATGTCCCAGGCTTATGTGCTGTACACTGCTATACGGTGGATTTCTGCGCTTTACATTGCTTTACTATATCCTGCCGGACTCTGCGGAGGCCAGTGATAGTGGCCTAGGCACGCTAGTTTTTTTAAGTTTCGTATCGTCGGGAAAGGAAGGGAAGGTTTGGTCAGGGTTACTTTGACTTTTGCGCTGTACACTGCTACAGGGATGATTCCTGCGCGCAGCATTGCCGTTCCTTACTCTGCTCGAGCCCGGGGAGGGGAGATTTCGTGGTTTTGGCAAGTTGGTTTGAGTTGGGTTGCGTTTGGTGTGGTTAAGTTAGGTCAGGTTTGGTTAAG
>NW_016912320.1:0-1226 GCF_001483705.2 Eufriesea mexicana
GCCTCTAACATGACCTGCATGGCCCTGGGTATGCCAGCAGCAGTAATCTCGAAATGTTAGGTTGAAATATGTTACGTTGGTTATGTCAGGTTTGTCTACGTAAGGATAGATTGCTTTTACTTTTGTGATAAGCTCTCATATTCGGTGGCTTTCGGCACTCCACGTTGCTCTAATACGCTCTGTTGGGCACTGGGAGGCCAGCAATATTGGTCTTGGCACGTTAGGCAGAGTTATCGTACTTTCGGTTAGGTTAGGGCACGATAGCTGAGACTTTTGTGCTATTCACTGCTTTTCGGGCGATTTCTGCGCCCCGCTGTGCACTTACTTGGCCCTGGGTAGGCCGGCAATTGTGGTTCCGGCACGCTGCATTTTGTTACGTTACGTACGTTTATGCAACCATAGGTTATGTTAGGGTAGGATATCTTTAACTTTTGCACTATAAACTGGTATTCGGCGGAATTCTGCGTTACGCTGCGCTCTAATATGTTCTGCTTGCACTTGGGAGGCCAGCAACTTTGTCCTCGCTACGTCAGTTTAAACCATGATACGTTCGGTTATGTAACGTGTGGCTTGGTTAGGATGGAATGGCTTCAACTTTTTTGCTATACACTGCGATTGTATTGATTTCTATGCTCTCCTCTCCTCTAATATTTTCTGCTCGGCTCTGGGAGGCCGGCAATGGTGGTCGCGGGTCGTTGGGTAGACTAAAGTTACGTTTGTTCATGTTATGATTGGTCAGGTTACTATAGTGTAGCTTTGACTTTTGTGCTATACACGGCTATCCGGTGGACACTTGCTCTCTACAATGCTCGAGTACGTTCTGCATACCTGCGGGGAGCCAGCAATTGTGCCCTCGGCACGTCAGGATGGGTTACGTTGCACTCGGTTATGTCATATTAGGTCATGCTCGGTAAGGATAGCTTCTACTTTCGTGCTGTGCGCTGTTGTTCGGTGGGTATCAGCGATATACTTGGCTCTGCTATATCTGCTTGGCCCAGGGGCAAGTTAGGTCGAGCTATGTTACGTTCCGTTATGTTATGCAATGCTAGGATCGGTTAGGGTAGCTCTGACTTTCGTAGTATTCATCACTATTCCGTGGATTTCTGCGTGCTATTGTCCAGTACTACGTTCTGCTTGGCCCCGTGGAGGCCAGCAATAGTGGTCCCGGCACGTTGGGTTGTGTTATGTTACGTTTGGTTATGTGAAGGTAGGTTGTGTCAGAGAAG
>NW_016912321.1:0-1062 GCF_001483705.2 Eufriesea mexicana
GTTAGGTTATGTTAGGTTAGGCGAGTTTAGGTTAGGTTTGATTACGATAGGTTACGATTGGTTCTGTTGGGTTAGGTTAGGTTAGGTTAGGATAGGATTGGTTGGGTTATGTTAGGTTAGGTTAGGTTAAGTTAGGTTACGTTACGTTAAGTCATGTCAGGTCATGTCAGACAGTTCATGTCATGTCAGTGCAGGTCTGGACAGGCCAGGAAATGTCAGGCCACGACAGGCCAGGTCATGTCAGGTCAAGTCAGGACGGGTCATGTCAGGACAGGCCAGGCCAGGCCATGTCTGGCCAGTCCGGGTCAGGTTAGGTCATGTCATGTCAGGTCAGGTCAGCCCAGGCCACGCCAGGTAAGGTCACGGCAGGTCAGGCCAGTTCAGGTAAGGGCAGGTCAGGACATTCCAGGTCGGGTCAGGTTAGGCCATGTCAGGTCAGGTGAAGTCAGGTCAGGTCAGGTCAGGAGATGTCAGGTTCGGTCAGGTCAGACCAGGGTAGATCAGGTCAGATCAAGCCAGGCCATGTCAGGCCAGGGCATGTCAGGCCAGGTAAGGTCAGGTCAAGTCAAGTCAGGTCAGGACAGGTCAGGTTAGGTCAGGTTAGGTTATCTTAGGTTAGCTTAGTTTGGGTTAGCTTACGATAGGTTAGGTTAGGATAGGTGAGCTTAGGTTAGGTTTGATTAGGTTAGGATAGGATTGTTTGGGTTCGGTAATGTTAGGTTAGGTTAAGCTAGGTTAGCTAGCTTAGGTTAGGTCATATTAGGTTAGGTTTCGTTATGTTAGGTTAGGAGAAGTTTGGTTAGGTTGGGTTTGGTTATGTTTGGTGTGCTAAAGCCTGGGTAGGTTTGGCTAGGATATGTTTTACAAAGTTAGGATAGGTTAGGTTAGGTTATGTTAAGGTAGGTCAAATTAGGTCAGGTCTAATTAGGTCCGGGCAGGTCCGGTCATGTCATGTCATGTCAGGTCAGGTCAGGTCAGCTTGTTCATGTCAGGTCAGGGCAGGTCTGGTCAGGTCTGGCCTTCTCAGGCCAGGTCAAGACGTGCCAGGTCTGGTCATGACGG
>NW_016912322.1:0-220 GCF_001483705.2 Eufriesea mexicana
CCATTCATACATTCATACAACCACACAACCATACATCTGTAAATCCATACATCCGTACATATACCCATCCATACATTCATACATACGTACATCCGTCAATCCATACCTCAATCCATCCATACATACATCTATCCACACAACCATTCATCCATACATCCATACATCCATACATCCTTCTTTCCATACATCTATTCATCCATGCATCCATCCATCCATACAT
>NW_016912323.1:0-233 GCF_001483705.2 Eufriesea mexicana
TCTACTATACTCTGCTCGACTCTCGGGAAGCCAGCAGTAGCGGTCGCGGCTCGTTAGGCTTAGCTACGTTTCTTTTGGTTAGGCTGCGCTGGAACGGTTTCCGTTTGAATAACTATGACCTATCCTCTATTCAGTGCTATCCAGTGGATTTCTGCGCTTCACACTCCAATAATGTGCTCTGCCAGGCTTTAGCGAGTCCAGCAATGGTGGTCTATGTATGTTAGTCTTTGTCA
>NW_016912323.1:2283-5002 GCF_001483705.2 Eufriesea mexicana
CCGGGGTGGACAGAAATAGAGGCCCCGGCACGATAGGCTCTGTTAGATAACGTTTGGTTAGGTCAGGTGTGGTTGGGTCAGGTTAGGTTACCTTCGACTTTTGTGCTCAACACTAATATTCTGCAGACCTCTGGGCTCTACTGTGCTCTACTATACCCTGGTCAACCCTGGCGAGGGTAGTAACAGTGCCTTCGGCACATTTGTTTGAGATAGGCTACGTCTGGTTGTGTTACGTTGGGCTAGGGCAGTAGATGATACTTTGACTCTCGTGCCATACAATGCTTTTGTTTCGATTTCTGCGGTCTACTCTCCTCTAATATGATCTGCTTATCTCTGGGTATGGCAGCAGTAGAAGTCTCGTCACGAAAGGTTGAGTTATGTTACGATTGGTTACGTTACGCTTTGTTCGGTTAGGACAGGGTGTAATTGACTTTTGTGCTATACACTGCTATTCGGTGGATTTCTGCGCCCTTCTGTGCTATAATATGTTTTGCTTGACTCTGGGATGCCAGCAATAGTGGTCTCGGCGCGTTAGGTTGAGTTAGATTACGTTCGGTCAGGTTAGGTTAATTTGGGTCAGGTAAGTGTAGCTTTAACCTTTGTGCTCAACACAGATATCCTACTGACTTCCGTGCTCTAATTTGCTCGAACATATTCCGCTTGCCTCTCAGGACGCCAGCAGTAGTGGTCGCGGCACGTTAGGTTGTGATACGTTACGTCTGGTTAAGGTACGATAGGTTAGGTTTTGGTTAGGATACACATGACTTTTGTGCTGTTCACTGCAATGCGGTCGATTTCTACGCTCAACTCCTCTGTAGTATCTTCTGCTGTGCTCTGCGCAGGCCAAGAATGGTGGTCCCGGCATGTTAAGTTGGGTTATAATTCGTTTGTCTATGTTACGTTTGGCTAGGTTAGGACAGGGTAGGTCAGAATTTTCTGCTATACATTGCTATCCGGTGTATTTCCGTGCTCTACGCTGCTCTAATATGCTCTGATTGGATCTGTGGTGGCCAGCAACGGCGGTCTCGGCCCGTTAGGTTGAGTTATGTTACGTGAGGTCAGGTTATGTTCGTTTTTGTTAGGTTTGGATACCTTCGACTTTTGTGCTATACACTGCCATTCGGCGGATTTCTGCACTCTACTGTGCTGCAATATGTTCAGTTTGGCTCTGGCAAAGACAGCAATAGTAGTATCGGCACTTTACGTTGATCTAGGCTACGCTTGGTTTGGTTAGTTTAAGTCAGCTTAGGTTAGTGCATCTCGGTCTCTAGTGCTTTAGACTCCAATGCGGCAGATTTCTGCCCTCTACTATTCTCTGGTATACTCTGGTTGGCTCTGGGGAGGCCAGCCATAATGGTCTGGGCACATTAGGTTGCGGTAGGATACGTTTGTCTGTGTTGTCTTAGCTTTGGTTTGGTTTGGATCGTTTCGGCTTCTCTGCTGTACACTGAGATTCTATGGATTTCTGCGCACTACTCGTCTCTATGATGCTCTACCTGTTGAGGCCAGCAATACTGGCAGCGGCATGTTGGGTTATGTTAGACTACGTTCGGTTAGGTTAGGTTAATATGGCTTAGGTTGGTATAGCTTTGAGTTCTGTGCTCGTCACAGATGTTCTATGGTCTTCTGTACTTTGCTGTGCTCTAATATCCTCTGCTTCCCTCTGCGCAGGTCGGAAATGGTGGCCTCGGCAGGATAGGCTGAGTTAGGATACGTTTGATTAGGTTACGTTTGTTTGTGTTAGGCTTGGATAGCTCTACCTTTCTCGGCAAAGACTGTTTTCGGTGGATTTCTGCGCTCTACTCAAATCTACTACACTCTGCTCAACTCCGTGGATGACAGCAATAGTGGTCGCTGCACGATAGGTTAATTTAGGTTACGTTGGGTTAGGTTAGGAGGGGATAGCTTCGATTTTTCTGCTATACGCTACCATACGGCGGATTTCTGCATTCTACAGTCCTTTAACACGTTCATCTCGTCTCTAGGAGAGACAGCAATAATGGTATTGGCACATTATGTTGAATAAGGCTATGTTTGGTTTGTTTAAGTTAGGCAAGGTTAGGTAAGGGTTTCCTTGACTTTTGTTATTTAGACTGCAATGCGGCGGATTCCTGCGCTCTAGTGTGATCTATCGTATACTGCTTGTCTCTGGGGACGGCGGCAATAGTGGTCACGGCACGTTTCGTTGCGTTATGTTACGTCTGGTTAGGTCGGATTCGGTTAGGTTTGGTCAGGTTATCTTTTCCTTTTGTGCTGTACACTGCAATTCGGCCGATTTCTACCATCCACATTGCTCTACCATATTCTGCTTGACTCTGCAGTTGCCAGTAATAGTAGTCTCGGCACGCTAGTTTGTGCCATCCCACGTTTGGCTATGTTATGTTTGGCCAGGTTGCTTAGGATAGACTCGACCCCTGTGCCTTACGCTACAATGCGACGGATTTCTGTGATTTACTGTGCCCTAGCTTATTCTGCATGGCTCTGAAGAGGTCAGCAGTAGTGGTCTAGGCAAGTTAGTTTGAGTTATGTTACGTTTGGTTATGTTACGCTAGGTCAGGTTAGGATAGATCAACATTGACTTTTGTGCCATTCAATGCTATTCGGTGGATTTCTGCGTTCTGCGCCCCAATGTTAAACTCTTCTCGAATCTGAGATGACCAGCAGTAGTGGTCGCTGCACCACGGGTTTGGTTAGGTTGTCATAGGGAATTTTACCGTTG
>NW_016912324.1:0-530 GCF_001483705.2 Eufriesea mexicana
TCGTGACACGATAGGTTGAGCTAGGTTACGTTTGGTTAGGCTAGCTTGTGTTATGTTTGGTCAAGGCGGCTCTGACGTTTCTGCCATACACTGCATTCCTGTGGATTTCTGCGCTCTACTGTGCTCTAGTATATCCTGCTTGGCACTGGTGTGCCCAGAAGTTGTGGTCTCGGCACGTCAGGTTTAGTTAGTCCACGTTTGATTTGGTTAGGTTATGGCAGGTTTGGTTAGGGCATACATGACTTTTCTGCTACTCGCTGCTATTTGGTGGTTCTCTGTGCTCTTCTGTGCTCCAGTATATTCTCCATGGCTCTGGGTATAGGAGCAATAGTATTCGGTACGTTACTCTATGCTATGTCGCGTTTTGTTATATTACGTTTGGACAGGTTAGTGTAGGATAGCTGTGACTTTTGTGTTATACGCTGCCATTCGTCGTATTTTTACGCTTTGCATTGCTATACCTTGTCCTGCATGACTCTGTGGATGCTAGTAATAATGGTGCCGGCACGTTAGCTTGATTTAGGCAGCGT
>NW_016912325.1:0-599 GCF_001483705.2 Eufriesea mexicana
GTAACATTACAATAGCCCATCCACCCACCACGATCCTACACGTACTGGACGTTTGTGGCTGGTCAATTCCCAATTGACCGTACTGTTCCTGATACATCCATCAACAGAGCACTGTAGTCGTTGAATTGATCTGGAGAATGATGATTTAGATACCTCCTCAGTTATAGAATGACCAAGGTATTATGCATTATCGCTCGAGGCGTTAACAATTGACGAAACAGTACTGAGTACAGAAATGATCGCAGTGCTGTAGCAGTTGGATTAAATTGTTTACTTATGATGCAAATGCTAAAGCTAGTCTAAGGTGATCAATGTATAGTACGGTTACGGCTAGAGATATTTAAAGTTCCCTGTACGGTGGTTTGCACGTCCACCAACAGTGCACTGTAGCTGTTGATGACACATCGGTTCAGTGAGGATTTACACCTCCCACAAGTGCTCGAATAATCAACATATATGTCAAATACGGCTATTGGTACGTATAATTGGTAGTACGGTACTTGACACATACACCATAAGAGCAGTGTAGCGATTCAATTCATCTATACAGTGATGTAAATCCTACAGCAACTTTAGAATTACGAAAGATAGACACATTA
>NW_016912326.1:0-612 GCF_001483705.2 Eufriesea mexicana
ACTATAGCAATGCAATGGCTATTGCACGGCAATAGAACATTTCCTCCTTAATTATGCGAGAAAATTAACTGACCACGATATTAGTCGAAAATGTCAAAAAAATTGAATTTTCCAACCAGATTTTGCAGGATTGCAGTGGCTATAGCACGCCAAAATTATCTCTCCTAACGTATGCAAGGAAGATAGCTCACCACGGTATTAGTCGATAATGTCAATAAAATTGTATTTTCCAGGAAGATTCTATAGCACTGCAATGCCTATACCGCGCCAATATAGTCTTTCCTCCTTACTTATGCGAGAATGTTAACTCACAACGATATTAGTCGAAAATGTCAATAAAATTGAATTTTCCAGGAAGATTCTATAGCACTGCAATGCCTATACCGCGCCAATATAGTCTTTCCTCCTTACTTATGCGAGAATGTTAACTCACAACGATATTAGTCGAAAATGTCAATAAAATTGAATTTTCCAGCAAGATTTTGCAGGATTTCAATGGTTATAGCACACCAAAAGGATCTCTCCTCCTCGCGTATGCAAGGAAGATAGCTCACCACGGTATTAGTCGATAATGTCAATAAAATTGTATTTTCCAGGAAGATTCTATAGCAT
>NW_016912326.1:660-1100 GCF_001483705.2 Eufriesea mexicana
CTTCTTAGTTATGCGAGAAACTTAACTCACCACGATATTAGTAGAAACTGTCAGTAAAATTGTACTTCGATGCCACATTCTATAGCATTGCATGGGCTATTGCACGCGAATAGAATCTTTCCTCCTTGCTTATGCAAGAAAGTTTGCTCGCCACGACAATAGTCGAAAAAGTCAATAAAATTGTCCTTTCCGGACTGACTCCATAGCATTGAAATGGCTATAGCACGTCAATCGCATAAATCCTCCCTCTTTATGAAAGAAAGCTAGCTCACCACGATGTAAGTAAAAAATGTCAATAAAATTGAATTTTCCAGCTAGATTCAGCAGCATTGCAATGGATATATCACTCGCAAAGGATCTTTCCTCTTTACTTATGGAAGGAAGTTAGCTCATCACGATGTTAGGAGAAAATGTCAATGAAATTGAATTTTCCAGCCAGA
>NW_016912327.1:0-829 GCF_001483705.2 Eufriesea mexicana
GCTTTCCGTAGCCCTTGCATTGCAGTAGAATCTGACCGGAAAGCTCATTGTCGACTAATATGGGCGTGCCCAAACTTTTCGACATAAATAAGGAGGAAGGATTCTATAGGTTTGCTATAGCCATTGGATTGCAACAGAATCTGCCTGAAAATTTCACTACTATTGACATTTTCGACTAATATTGTGGTGAGCAGTCTTTTCAGCGTAAACAACGAGGTGAGCTTCCATTGTCTTCCTATAGCCATCGCAATGCTATAGAATCTGTCTGATAAGTTCAATTTTATTGGCATTCTCGACTAACAATGCGGTGAGTAGACGAATCTGAATAAATACGGAGGAAACATTCCATTGCTTTCTGTAGCCCTTGCATTGCAGTAGAATCTGATGACCGGAAAGCTCATTGTCGAATAGTCTGGTGGTGCCTAAATTTCTCGGCATATATAAGGAAGATGGATTCTATTGCGATGCAATAGCCATAGCATTGCAGTAGAGTCTAACTAAAAAGATCAATTCTATTGACATATTCGACTAATATCGCGGTGAGCAAGATTTTCTACATTAATAAGGAGCAGCGATCATATTGGTTTGCTATAGCCATTGCATTGCAATATAATCTGACTGAAAAGTCCAAATTTATTGACATTTTCGCCCAATATTGTGGAGAGTAAGGCTTTCTGCTTAAATACGAAGGAAAGATTCTATTGCTTTGCTATAGCCAGTGCATTGCAATAGAATCAGACTGAAAAGCTCAACTCTAATGACATTTTCGACTACTGCCGTGATGAGCAAGCTTTTCTGCATAAATCAGGAGGAAAGATCCTATTGGTTT
>NW_016912328.1:0-642 GCF_001483705.2 Eufriesea mexicana
GGATACCTTTGACTTTTGTGATGTATACTGCTGTACGTTGGATTTCTGCTCTCTGCTGTGCTCCGGTATATTCTGCATTGATCGGGGGATGTCGGCGGGAGTGGTGTAGGCACGTTAGGTTGAGCTAGGTTACGTTTGGTTGTGATACGCTTTGTTACGTTATTATAGGCTATCCTTGACTTTTGCGCTATACGCTGCTGTGCTGTTGATATCTACGCACTACATTTCTCTACTATACTCTCCTCTACTCTGGAGAGGACAGTAATAGTGGTCTCCGCTCGTTAGGTTGTGATGGGCTACGTTTGGTGTGGCTACGTTTGCATGAGTTATGTTTGGATGTCTTTGACTCACGCGGTACACACTATTGTTCGGTGCGTTCCTCCGCTCTACGGTGCTCTACTATGTTCTGCATGGCCGTCAGGAGTGCAGCAATAGTGGTTGCGGCACGTAGTATATTCATTGTGGTTGAGTTTGGATAGCCTTGACTGCCCCCTATACCATGCTATTCTATGGATTTATGCCCTCTACCCTCCTCTAATATTTTCAGTTCGTCTCTGGGAGAGCCAGCAATAGTGGTACAGTCACGTTACGTTAAGTTGGGGTACGTTTGCCATGGTTAGGTTAGGTAAAGTTGGATTAGGA
>NW_016912329.1:0-8444 GCF_001483705.2 Eufriesea mexicana
GTTGGGCAGCGTTTGGCTAAGTTTGGTTGTGATAGCTTCACCTCTTGTGCTGTGCACTGCTATCCGGAGGAATTCTGCGCTCTTCTGTGGTGCAGCATGTCCTGCTTGGTTCTGGGGAGGGGGGGGGTATGGCAGCAATAGCGGTTTCGGCAGATTATGTTGAGTTAGGACACGTTTGGTTATGCTCTGTTGGCTTTGGAAGGTACGACTTTTCCGATATATAGGTTGACTCTTGGACCCAACAGCGCTCTAGTATTTCCAGCTTGGCACAAGGTAGGCCAGCAATTGTAATCTCAGTACGTTCCGTTGTGTCACGTTACGTTCTGTCATGTAGGGTTAGGCTAAGTTTGGTTAGGATGGCTCCATGTTTTGTGCTGTCCACTGCACTTCGGTGGATTTCAACGCCCTACTGTGCTCCAGTACGACGTTCTGGGCACTGGGGTGGGCAGCAATAGCGGTCACGCACGTTATGTTCGGTGAGGCAATGTTTGGTTAAGTTCTGTTGGTATGGGATAGGTTTGGGTAGCTCTATCTTTCCTGATATACACTGCGGTTCTACGGCCTTCTACATTCTACTCTCCACTATTGTGTTCTCCATGGCTGCGCAGAGGCCAGCATTTGTGGTCGCGGCACATTATCTTGAGTTATGTTACGTTTGGTTAGGTCTGGCTTCAGTGCTATTGTTTGCTATTAGTTGGATTTCTGCACCCTACGGTACTCTAAGGTTTGCAGCCTGGCTCTCGAAAGGCCAGCAACAGAGGCCTCAGCACGTTAGGTTGAGTTAGGCTATGTTTGGTTATGTCCTGTTGGTGTGAATTAGGTTCGGGAACCTTCGACTCTTCTGATATACACTGCGATCATACGGACTTCTGCATTCTACTGTCCAATAGTGTGTTCTGCTTGCCTCTGTGGAGGCCAACAATAGTGGTCGCGGCACGTTATGTTGAGGCAGGTTACGTTTGTATATATCACGGTTGGTGAGGTTAGGAGTGAGTGGTCTTGATCATGGTGCTATAGTCTGCTATTAGGTGGCTTTCTGTGCCCCAGAGGGCTATAACGTTTTAAGCTCGTCTCTGGGAAAGACAGCAATAGTGGCCTCGGTAGGTTACTATGAGTCAGGTTAAGTTCGGTTAGGATGGTTTAGGCTTGGTATGGTTAGGGTAGCTATATCTACTGCGCTGTACACTACTATTCGATGGATTTCTGCTATCGACTTAGCTCTAGTACTTCCTGCCTGGCTCTGGCAAGGGCAGCAATAGCGGTCGCGGCACGTTAGAGAGAGATAGGTTACGCTCGGTTAGGTTGAGTTTGGATAAGTTTGGGTTGGATATATTCAACTTTTTTGCTGTACACAGCAATTCTCTGTACCTCTGCGCTTTAGTGTGCTCTAGTATGTCCTGCTGGGCTCTGGGGAGGGCAGCAATAAATTTATTCGCACGTCAGTTTGTGCTAGACTATGTTTGGATATGTTCTGTTGGGTTAGGCTAGGATCGGATAGCTTTGGCTTTTCCGTTATAGACTGCGGTTCTATGGATTTCTGCGTTCTACGCCCCACTAATATGTTCTACCTGACTCTAGGGAGGCCAGAAAAAGTGGTCTCGGCACGTTTTGCTGAATCATGTTATGTTCGGTCATGTTAGGTTAGACTAAGTTTGGTTAAGGTAGCTTTAACTTTTGTACCGTATACCGCTATTGTGTGGATTTCTGTTATCTACTCTGACCTATTATGCCTTGCATCGCTCTGCGGAGGGCAGAAACAGCGGTCTTGGCAAGATAGTTTGAATTCGGCTATGTTTGGTTATGTTCCTTTGGTTGGGTTAGGCATTCGTAGCTTTGACTTTTCTGGTATACACTGCGATTCTACAGATTTCTGCATTCTACTCTACACTAGTGTGTTCTGCTTCGCTCCGGGGTAGGCAGCAATAGTGGTCGCTACGCGTTAGGTTGTGTTAGGTTACGTTTGTGTATGTTATGGTTGGTTTGGTTTGGAGAGGGTAGCATCAACTTCAGTGTTATAGTCTGTTATTAGGTGCAATTCTGCGCACTACAGTGCTCTACTATTTTCAGCTTCGCTGTGGGAAGGCCACTAATATTGCTCCCGGCACGTTACGTTCATTCACGTTACGTTAGCTTAGGTTGGGTTATGCTAAGTTTGGTTAGGATAGCTTTAACCTTTGTGCTGTACATTGCTTTTCGGTGGATTCCTGCGCTGTGCTGTGTTCTAGTATGTCCTGCTTGGCTCTGTGGAGGGCTGCAATGGCATTCTCAGCACGTTAGGTTGAGCTAGGCTATGTTTGGTTATGTTCCGTTGGCTCGGGTTAGGCTTACGTACCTTTGACTTCTCTGATATACACTGAGCTTCTATGGATGTCAGGGTTATGATCTCTACTAATGCGTTCAGCTTGGCTATTGCCAGGCCAGCAGTAGTGGTCGCGGCGCGGAAGCATGAGTTGGGTTACGATTGCTTATGTGAAGGTTGGTTAGGATAGGAGTGGATAGGTTTGACTTTAGTGCTATGGTCTGCCATCAGTTGCATTTCTGCGCCAAACACAGCTCGAATATTTTCAGCCTGCCTCTGGAAAGGAGAGCAACAGTGGTCTGGGCACGTTATGTTGGGTCAGGTTACGTCCGGTTAAGCTGAGTTTTGCTATGTTTGGTCAGAACCGCTTTAGCTTATTTGCTGTACTATGCTGTTCGGTGGATTTCTGCGCACCACTGCGCTCTAGTAAGACCTGCTTGGCTCTGTGGAGATCAGTAATAGCGGTCTCGGCACGTTAGTTTGAGTTACGCTATGTTTGGCTATATTCTGTTCAATTCGGTTGGGTTAGTGTAACTCCGACTGTTCCGATATACCCTGCAATCCTATGGGTTTCTGCTTTCTACCTTCCACTGATATGTTCTGCTTGTCTCTGGGAGGCAAGCAATAGTGGTCGCGGCATGTTAGGTTGAGTTATGTTTGGTTTGGTAAAGTAACGGTTGGGTATGTTAGGAGAGTGTAGCTTTCACTTTAGTGCCATAGTAGGCTATTAGGTGGATTCCTGCGCCCCACTGTGCCCTAATATTTTGAGGTTGGCTCTGGGGAGGCCAGCAACAGCGGTCGCGACACGTTATCTTGAGTTATCTTACGCTCTGTTGCGTCTCGATTGGCTAGGTTAGTAGAGGATAGCTTTCCATTTAGTGCCATAGTCTGCTATTAGGTTGATTTATGCGATCTACAGTGCTCTAATATTAACAGGCTGGCTTCAGGAAGGCCAGCAATAGTGGTCGCGGCACGTTATGTCAAGCCATGATACGCCCTGTTTTGCTGGGTTAGGCTAACTTTTATTTGGGTCGCTTTACCTTTTGTGCTGTGCACTGCTATTCAGTCGATTTCAGCGCTCCACTGTGCTCTAGTATGGCCTGCTTTGCTCAGGGGGGGGGGCTGCGATAGCGGTTTCAGCGGGTTAGGTTGAGTTAGGCTACTTTCGGCTATGTTCCGTCTTTTTTGTGTTGGGTTTGTGTAACTATCGCTTTCCCGATATACACTGCGATTCTTAGGATTTCAGCGATCTACAATCCACTAATCTGTTCTGCTTGGCTCTGGGGATGCCAGCAATTGTGGTCGCGGCACGTTGGGTTGAGATAGGTTACGCTTGGTTATGTCACAATTGGTTACATTAGAAGAGGGTTGCTTCGACTTTATTTCCATATTCTGTTATTAGGTGGATTTCTGCGCCCTACGTAGCTTCAAAACTTTCAGCTTGGCTCTGGGAAGGCCAGCGAGAGCGATCTCGGTACCCTATGATGTGTCAGGCTATGTTTCGTTATGTTGGGTTGGGCTACGTTTCTTAAGAGTAGCTTTAACTTGTGCGCTGTGTACTGCTATTCGGTGGATTTCTGCGCTTTACTATGCTATAGTATGTACTGCTGGGCTCCGCGGAGGGCACCTGTACCGGTCTCGGTACGTTAGGTTGAGTAAAGTTACCTAAGGGTATGTTACGATTGGCTAGGTTTGGAGAGAATAACATTGTCTTTAGTTTTATAGTCTGCTATAAGGTGGATCTCTACGACCTGCTGTGCTCTAATATGTTCAGCTTGTCCCTGGGAATGCCAGCAATGGTAGTCTCGGCATGTTATGTTGAGATAGGTTGCGCTCCGTTAGGTTGGGTTGGGCTAAGTTTGGTTAGGACACGTTCAACTTTTCTGCTGTACACTGCTATTCGGTGCATTTCTGTGCTCTACTGTAATCTGGTACGGCCAGCTTGGATCTGGCGAAGGCAGCAATAGCGGTCACCGCACGTTAGGCTGATTTAGGTTACGTTTTGCAATGTTCTGTTTCCTCGGGTTAGGAATACGTAACTTTGACTTTTCTGGTTTACACTGCGATTCTACGGATTACTGCTTTCTGCCCTCCACTAATGTGTTCTGCTCGTCTCTTGGGAGACCAGCAATAGTGGTCGCGGCACGTTAGGTTTAGTTGCGCTACGTTTGCGTATCTTGCGATTGGTTATGTTAGGAGAGGGTAGCTTTGACTTTATCGCTATAGCCTCCCATTACGACTATTTCTGCGCCCTACAGTGCTCTAATTATTTCAGCCTGGCTCTGGGAAGGCTAGCGATACTGCTCACGGCACGTCAAGTTGAGTCAGGTTGCGTTCGATTATGCTGGGATAGGCTAAGTTTGGTTAGGATAGCTTCAAATTTGTTGCTGCACACTGCTATTCGGTGGATTTCTGTGCTCTACTGTAACCTAGTACGGCCTGCTTGGATCCGGCGGGGGAAGCAATATCGGTCTGGGCACGTTAAGATGACTCAGGCTATGCTCCGTTAAGTTGGGCTTTCCTACGTTTGGTAAGATTAGCTTTACCCTTGTGCTGATCACTGCTATACGGTGGATTTCTGAGCCCCACTGTGCTCTTGTATGACCTGCATGGCTCTGTGTAGGGCAGCACTAGCGGTCTTGGCTCGTTAGGTATGGTCAGGATATGTTTCGCTACGTTCCGTTTGTTTGGGTTGGGTTTGGGCAGCTCTGACTCTTTTGATATGCACTGGGATTCTATGGATGTCTGCGCTCTACTCTCCACTAATGAGTTCTGCTTGTCTCTGAGGAGGCCGACGATTGTGATCGCGGTACGATAGGTTTAGGTAGGTTACATTCTGTTATGTTACGGTTGGTAATGTTAGGAGGGGATAGCTTTGACATTAGTGCTGTATTCTGCGATTAGGTGGATTTCTGCGCCCCACAGTGCTCTAACATTTTCAGCTTGGCTCTGGCCATGACAGCAAGGGTGGCCTTGGCACATACGATGAGCCATTCTACGTTCGGTTATGTTGGGTTAGGCTACGTTTGGTAAGTTTGCCTTTATTTTTTGTGTTATACACGGCCATTCGGTGGACTTCAGCGATCTACTGTGCTCTAGTTTGCCCTGCTTGGCACTGTAGAGGGCAGCCATAGCGGTCTCGGCACGATAGTTCGTGTTAGGCTATGTTTTGTTTACGTCCCGTTTGTTTGGGTTAGGTATGGGTAACTGCGACTTTTGCGATATGAACTGCGATTCTATGGATCTCTGCGTCATACTATCCGCTAATATCTTCTGCTTGGCTCTGTGGGGGCCAGCAATAGTAGTCTCTGCACGTTTGGATGAGATAGGTAACGATTGGCTGCGTTACGGTTGGTTAGGTTAGGAGTGGATAGCTTGGACTTTAGTGCTGTAGTCTGCTATTAGCTGGATATCAGCTCCCAACAGTGCTTCAATATTTTCTCCTTGGCCCTGGGAAGGACAGCAATAGTGGTCTCGGCACGTTACGTTGTGTCAGTCTACGTTCGGTTAGGTTAGGCTTGGCATTGTTTGGTCCGGTTAGATTTAGCTGTTGTGCTGTACGCTGCTATTCGGTAAATTTCTGCGATCGACTGTGCTCTAGAATGTCATGCTTGGCTCTGGAGAGTTCAACTATAGCGCTCTCGTCACGCTAGGTTGATTCATGGTATGTTTGTTTATGTTCTGATGCTTTGGCTTAGGTTTGGGTAGCGTTTACTTTTTTTATATACTCTGCTGTTATTTGAATTTCAGCGTTCAACTCTCTACGAATGTGTTCTGCTTGGATCTGGGGAGGACAGCAACAGTGGTCTCGGCGCGTTGGGTAGAGCAGGGCAACGCTTCGTTGTGTTACGGTTGGTGAGCTCAGTAGAGGATAGTTTTGACATTAGTGCTGTAGTCTGCTGTGATGTGAATCCCTGCGCCTTAGGGTGCTCTAATGCTTTCAACTTGGCTCTGGGAAGGCCAGCAATAGATGCCTCTGCACGTTGCATTGTTTAAGGTTACGTTCGGGTAGGTTGGGTCAGGCTAGGTTTTGGCAGGACTGCCTTAACTTTCGTGCTGTGCACTGCTCTTCGAGGATTTCTGCGTTCTACTGCGCTGTAGTATGTCCTGCTTGGCTCTGGGGAGGGCAGCAATAGCCGCCTCAGCTAGTTAGGCTAAGTCAGACTATGTTTGGCTTTGTTATGATGGTTTGGCTTAGGCTTGGGTAGCTTTGACTTTCCAGAAATACGCTGCTGTTCTATTGATTTCCGTGTTCTACTCTCCACTGATGCGCCCTGTTTGGCTCCGTCGAGGGCAGCGATAGTTGTCGCTGCACGTTAGATTTAGGTAGGATACGCTTGTTTATGTTACGATCGTTTGGGTTAGAAGAATTGTCGTTGCCGTTAGTGCTACAGTCTGCAATTAAGTGGGTTTCTGCGCCCTAGAGTGCTCTAATGCGTTCAGCTTTGCTCTGGGAAGGCCAGCATTTGTGGTCTCTGGATGTTACGTTGTGTCAGTTTACGTTCGGTTATGCTGGGCTGGTCTAAGCTTGGTTGGCATATCTTCAGCTTTTGTGCTGTGCACTGCACTTCGATGGATATCTGTGCACTTCTGCGCTCCAGTATGCCCTGCTTGGCTCTTGGGATTGCAGCAACAGCGGTCTCGGCACGTTATATAGAGTTACGCTATGTTTGGTTATGTTCTGTTGGTTTGGGTTAGGTATGGGTACATATGACTTTTCCGTTATACACTGCGATTATATGGATTTCTGCGTCCTACCCTCCACTAATGTGTTCTGCTTGGCTCAGGGGACGCCAATAATTGTGGTTGGCGCACAGAAGGCTAAGTTTGGTTACGTTTGGTTATGTCACGGTCGGTTAGGTTCGGAGAGGTAGCTTTGACCTTAGTGATAGTGTCTTCTGCTAGGTGGATTCCTGCGACGTAGAGTGCTCTAATGCTTTCGGTTTGGCTCTGAGAAGGTCAGCAATGTTGTTCCCGGCACGCCACTTTGTGTCGGGTTACATTCGGTTAGGATGGGTCAGGCTAGGTTGGGGTGGGATAGCTACAACTTTCGCTCTGTACACTGATAAGTGGTGGATATCAGCGCTCTACTGCGCCCTAGTATGCCCAACTTTGAGCTGGGCAAGGCAGCAATAGCGGCGTCGGCATGTTGGGTTGAGTTAGGCTATGTTTGGCTATGCTGGGTTGGTTTGGGTTAGGCTTGGGCAGCAGTGATTTTTCTGATATACACAGCGAACCTATGGATTTCTGCGCCCTACTCTCTACTAATATACTCTGCTTGGCGCTGCGGAGGCCAGTATCAGTGGTCGAGGCACGTTAGGTTGAGGTAGGTTACATTTGTATATGTTACGATTGGTTAGGTTAGGGGAGGATATCTTTGTCCTTAGTGCTATAGCCTGCCATTAGGTGCATTTCTGAAACCGAATGTGCTCTAATGTCTTCAGCTGGGCTCTGGGAATACCAGCAACAGTTGTCTCGGCAAGTTATGCTGTATCAGGTTACTTTCGGATAGGTTGGGTTTGACTAAGTTAGATTTTGCTAGATTTAACTTTCGTGCAGCACACTGATATATGTTGGACTTCAGCACTCTATTGAGTTGTAGCATATCCTGCTTGGGTCTGTGGCACGCAGCAATAGCAGTCTCGACACGTTTCGTTGAGGCAGGCTATGTTTGGTCGTGTTCTGTTTGTCTGAGATAGGTTTGCGTAGCTTTGGCTCTTCTGATTTACACTGCGATTCTACGGATTTCTGCATTCTACTCTTCACTGTTGTATTCTGCTTGACTCTGCGGAAGGCAAGCAATAGTGGTCTCGGCACGTTATTTTGAGTCATGTTACGTACACTTAAGTCGATTTAGGCTAAGTTTAGTTGGGATAGCTATATCTTTTACGCTGTTCAATGCTATCCGCTGTACCTCTGCGCTCTACTGTGCTCTAGTTAATCCAGCTTGACTCTGGGGATGGCAGCAACCGCGGTCTCGGCACGTCAGTTTGAGGAATGCTCTGCTTGTCCATGTTCTGTTGGTCTGGAATTGGTTTGGGTAGCTATGACTTTTTTAATATAAATGAGTAGCTATGACTTATTTAATATACACTGCGATTCTATGGATTTCTGTGTTCTACTCTCCACTAATGTGTTCTGCTTG
>NW_016912330.1:0-11616 GCF_001483705.2 Eufriesea mexicana
CAGAGCCAAGCGGAACATACATGTGGACAGTAGGTCGCAGAAATACATAGGACTGCGGTGTATGTCAGAAAAGTGTAAGCAAACCAAGCAAAAACTAAGCAAACAGAACACAACCAAACATAGCCTATCTCAACGTAACGTGCCCCAACCACTATTTCTAGTCTCCCGAGGGACAAGCAGAATATAGTCGAGCACAGTATCGCGCAGGAATCCACCGAATATCAGTGTACACCACGAAAGTCAAATCTGTCCAAACCTAAATCAAGCTGACGTAACGCAACCGAAGATAACCTAGCTGAAGCCAACGTGCCGATACCACTATCACTGGCATCCCCAGAGTCGAGCAGAATATACTGGAGCACAGTAGAAAGCAGGAATCCACCGCATTGCTGTGTAAAGCATAAAAGCCAACGATATCCTAACCTTACCTGACCAAACCTGTCCTAACCAAACGTAGCATATCTCGTAATAACAGACCGAAACCGCTATGGGTAGCTTTCCCAGAGACATGCTGAAAATATTAGATCACAGTAGAGTGCATATATCTGCCGAAAAGCAGTATATGGCACAGAAGGCAAGGATACACTGACACAACCTGACCTAACCTGGTCTAACCAAACGTAGACTAACTAAACCTAACGTGCCGAGACCACTATTGCTGGCCTCCCCAGCGCCAAGCGGAAGATACTAGAGCAGAGCAGACCGCAGGATTTCACCGTATAGCAGGATATAGCACAAGGGCGAAAGCAATCATAACCAAGCCAAGACCAATCTTACCTAACCAAACTTAACCTAATCCACACTAACGCTCCTCTGCCACTATTTCTGCCCCCCGGAGCAAAGCAGAGCATATTACATCACAGCAGAGCGCAGAAATCCAACGATTAGCACTGTATGGCACAAAAGTTAAAGACGTCCAAGCCCAAGCTGTCCAAACATAACAAAGACAATAGTATCCAAACCCAACATAGCGTACCTAGACCACTATTGCTGTCCTCCCAAGTGCCAAGCGGAACATATTGGAGGGACGTAGACCACACAAATCCATAGAATCGCAGTGTATTGCAATAAAGCCAAAGCTACGCGGAAATAACCCAAACCAACATAAGATACGCAAACGAAGCATAACACACCATAACGTGCAACCACCAATATTGCTGGATTCACCAGGGCCAAGCAGAACATGTTAGAGCAAAATAGAGCGCAGAAATCCACCGAATAACACTGTATACCACGAAAGCCGAAGGTATCCAAACATATCCGAAGCGAACGTAAACTAACCAAACGTAGACTAACTCAACCTAGCGTGCCGATATAACAATTACTGGCCACCCCAGGGTCTTGCAGCGTATAGTAGAGCAATACGGAGAGTATAAATCCACCGTATAGCGCTCTATAGACCAAAAGTCAAATCTACCCTCTCCTAACTTGTCCGAACGTAATATAAATAAACGTAACATAGCTCAAACTACCGTGCCGAGACCTGTATTGATGGCCTCCCCAGAGACATGCAGAAGATACCAGAACACAGTAAAGCGCAGCAATACACAGTATAGCAGTGCACAGCCCAAAAATCATAGTCGTCCTAACCAAACGTAACCGAACCAAACCTAACCTAACAAAACGTTACCTATCTGAACCTAACGTGCCTAGACCACTATTGCCGACCTCCGCAGTGCAAAGCAGGCCGTCTTCTCGCACAGCAGATCGCGGGAACCCGCCAAGAAGCAGTGTACAAAACAAAGGTCAAAGAAACTCTGACAAATCCTTCATAACCTAACCTAACGAAACTTAAGCTGACAAAACCTAGCGTGCCGAGAGCACAACTACTGGCGATCCCAGAGACAGGCAAAACACATTAGAGCACATTAGAGCAGAGAAGTCCACCGACTAGCACTGTATGGCAAGAAAGTCCAAGATGCAATAACCAAACATAGCCAAACATAGGCCAACCAAACGAAAGCTAACCCAACATAGCTTGCCACGATATATATTGCTTGCTCCCCAGAATCGAGCAGAGTATAGTAGAGCAATGTAGAGAGAAAATATCCGCCGGAAAGCCGTGTACAGCACAAACTTCAAAGAAATCCTAGCCAAGCATTCAGAACCTAACCTATCGAACCGATGCATAACTAAACCTAACGTGCAGAGCCCACCAATACTGGCCAGCCGAGAGGCAAGCAGCACATATTAGAGCACAGTAGTTGGCAAAAGTAAATCTAATGGCAGTGAATGGCGCAGAAGTCTAATTCATTTTATCCTAGCTTGGCAAAACGTAACACAAGAGAACGCAGCATAACCCAACCTAACGTGCCGAGGCTACTATTTCTGGCCTCCCCGGAGCATAGCAGAATATACTGGAGCACAGTAGAGCGCAGAAATCCACCGCATTGCAGCGTACAGTGCAATAGTCAAAGATATCCTAACCTAAAGTGACATAAACTAGCCTAACCGAACGTAGTCCATCTCAACATAACGTACAGCGATCTCCATTAATGGCCCCCGTGGAAACAAGCAAAGAGTATTAGAGCACATTAGAGCGCAGAAATCCACCGAATAGCAGTGTATAGCACAAACGTCGATGATATCCTTTCTTAATATATCCAATCATAACACCACCAGACGTAACATAACTCAACATAACGTACCCCGGCCACTATTGCTGGCCTCCACAGAGTCGAGCAGAACTTACTAGAGAACAGTAGGGCGAAGAAGTTCATAGAACCGCGGTGTATATTGCAAAATTCATATGTATCCGGACGCATACCAAGCTAACATAACCAAACCAAGCGTAGCCTCCGTCAACGTAACGTGCCACGGCCGCTATTGCTGGCCTCCCCAGGGTCAACTGGAAGATATTAGAAATATGTGGAGCTCAGAAATAGGAGGGCGGTAGTGAATATCGCCAATGTCTGCACTATCCTACCCTAACCTCGCCAAACGGAACACAATCGAACGTAGCATAGCTCAACCTAACTTGCCGAGACCACGATTGCTGGCCTCCACTGAGCAAGCAGATAATAGTAAGGCACAGTACGT
Organism: Eufriesea mexicana; assembly: GCF_001483705.2. NCBI lineage: Eukaryota > Metazoa > Arthropoda > Insecta > Hymenoptera > Apidae > Eufriesea > Eufriesea mexicana. Next base: position 3,040 of record NW_016912330.1, read on the forward strand.
CACAGAGGTTCGCCGGGTAGCAGTGTACAGCACGAGAGTCCGAACTGCCCTAATCAAGCTTAACCCAACATAGCCTAAGCGAACGTAGCCTAACCCAACCTAACGGGCCAGGACCGCCATTTCTCGCCGCCACAGGTTCGAGCAGAGTATAGTAGAGCAATGTAGATCGCAGGAATCCACCGGATAACAGTGTACAGCACAAACGTCAAAGAAACCTTAACCAAGCCTTACCAACGTAACCTAACGAACCGAAGCCTAACTAAACATGACGTGTCGAGGCCACAAGAAAGTCCAAGATGCAATAACCAAACATAGCCAAACATAGGCCAACCAAACGAAAGCTAACCCAACATAGCTTGCCACGATATATATTGCTTGCTCCCCAGAATCGAGCAGAGTATAGTAGAGCAATGTAGAGAGAAAATATCCGCCGGAAAGCCGTGTACAGCACAAACTTCAAAGAAATCCTAGCCAAGCATTCAGAACCTAACCTATCGAACCGATGCATAACTAAACCTAACGTGCAGAGACCACCAATACTGGCCAGCCGAGAGGCAAGCAGCACATATTAGAGCACAGTAGTTGGCAAAAGTAAATCTAATGGCAGTGAATGGCGCAGAAGTCTAACTCATTTTATCCTAGCTTGGCAAAACGTAACACAAGAGAACGCAGCATAACCCAACCTAACGTGCCGAGGCTACTATTTCTGGCCTCCCCGGAGCATAGCAGAATATACTGGAGCACAGTAGAGCGCAGAAATCCACCGCATTGCAGCGTACAGTGCAATAGTCAAAGATATCCTAACCTAAAGTGACATAAACTAGCCTAACCGAACGTAGTCCATCTCAACATAACGTACAGCGATCTCCATTAATGGCCCCCGTGGAAACAAGCAAAGAGTATTAGAGCACATTAGAGCGCAGAAATCCACCGAATAGCAGTGTATAGCACAAACGTCGATGATATCCTTTCTTAATATATCCAATCATAACACCACCAGACGTAACATAACTCAACATAACGTACCCCGGCCACTATTGCTGGCCTCCACAGAGTCGAGCAGAACTTACTAGAGAACAGTAGGGCGAAGAAGTTCATAGAACCGCGGTGTATATTGCAAAATTCATATGTATCCGGACGCATACCAAGCTAACATAACCAAACCAAGCGTAGCCTCCGTCAACGTAACGTGCCACGGCCGCTATTGCTGGCCTCCCCAGGGTCAACTGGAAGATATTAGAAATATGTGGAGCTCAGAAATAGGAGGGCGGTAGTGAATATCGCCAATGTCTGCACTATCCTACCCTAACCTCGCCAAACGGAACACAATCGAACGTAGCATAGCTCAACCTAACTTGCCGAGACCACGATTGCTGGCCTCCACTGAGCAAGCAGATAATAGTAAGGCACAGTACGTCACAGAGGTTCGCCGGGTAGCAGTGTACAGCACGAGAGTCCGAACTGCCCTAATCAAGCTTAACCCAACATAGCCTAAGCGAACGTAGCCTAACCCAACCTAACGGGCCAGGACCGCCATTTCTCGCCGCCACAGGTTCGAGCAGAGTATAGTAGAGCAATGTAGATCGCAGGAATCCACCGGATAACAGTGTACAGCACAAACGTCAAAGAAACCTTAACCAAGCCTTACCAACGTAACCTAACGAACCGAAGCCTAACTAAACATGACGTGTCGAGGCCACCAGTACTGGACATCACAGAGCCAAGAAGCGCATATCAGAGCACCGTAGATGGCGAAAGTCCACCGAATAGCAGTGTTTGCCACAAAAGTCTAATCCATTCTAACCTAACTTGAACAAACGTGACATAAGCGAACGTAGCCTACCCTAACCAAACGTGCCGAGAACACTATTGCCGGCCTGCCCAGAGCCAAGCAGAAAATATTAGTACGCAGAAGAGCGCAAAGATCTGAGGATAGCCGTGTATAGCACAGACGTCTAAACAGCACCGAATAGCAGTGAATAGCACAATGGTCGAGGTAGCCTCTCTTGATGTAGCCGAACGAAACATACACAAACGTAACATATCTCAATTTAACCTGACGAGAACACTATCGCTGGCCCCCACAGAGACCAGTAGAAGGCAATAGAGAGCAGTAGTGCGCAGAGGTCCACAGCATAGCAGTGTAAGGCACAAGAGTCGAAGTAGCATATCCTAACCTAGCCGAACGTAACATACACAAACTTATCCTAGCGCAACCTAACATGACGCAACAAAAATTCCTGGTCTCCACAGAGAAAAGCGAATATACTAGAGCAATGTAGTTGCCAGGGATCAACCGCATTGCGGTCTAAAACGTAAAAGTCAAATACATTCTGACCGTACCTGACTCAACCTAACCTAACCAATCTTAGCACAACTCAATATAACCTGACGAAACCACAGCTTCTGGCCTCCGCAGAGTCGAGCAGAACGTATCAGAGTAGCGTAGAGTGCAGTAATCCGTAAAAACTCAGTGTAGAGCACAAAAGTCATTGCTATCCAAACCTAACCCAGGTTAACATAGCCTAACCGAACGTAACATAACTAAACCTTGCGAGCCGAGACCACCATTGCCGGCCTCCCCAGAGCCAAACAGGAATTAGATCACATTCGAGTGCAGATGCCCGCGGACAGCGGTATATAGTACAAAAGTCTAAGCTATACTATACTGACCTCACCGTACAAACGTACCATAACACAGCGTAGCATAAAAAACACTAGTGTGTCGAGAAAACTATTGATGGCCTCTCCAGCGCAAAGCACAACATACTAGAGGACCATAGACTGCAGAAATCCTCCGCAATGCAGTGCAGAGCACGAAAGTAGAAGATACTCTAACCTAACGTGGCCTAACCTAACCTACCTGAACGTAGTGTAACTCATCATAGGGTGACGAGACCAATATTGCTGTTCTCCCCAGAGACAAGCAGAGTATAACAGAGCAGAGAAGATCGCAGTAATCCGCCGCATTGCACTGTATATCACGTGTCGAGACTAATCCTATTTTAATATAACCAATCGTACTAGAACCGAACGTAACGTATCTCAAAATAAGGACATGCGAACTCTATTTCTGGCCTCCCCAGAACAAAGTAAAATATACCAGAGCACAGTAGGGCGCAGAAGTCAACAGCATTGCAGTGCAGAGCACAAAAGTGAAAGATACCCTATCCTAACCTCACCTATTATAGCTTATACAAACGTTGTGCAACTCAACCTAACGCGCCGAGACCACGATTGCTGGCGTCCCAGTGCGACGCCGAAAATTTTAGTACACTGAGGAGCGCAGAAATGCGCGGGCAGCAGTGTATGTCGTAAAAGTCCATACTATTCTATCCTAACCTCACCAAACGTAACATGACCAAACGTAGCATAACCCAACCAAACATGCCGAGAACACAATTGATGGCCTCCCCATATCCAACCAGGATATACTAGAGCACAGCAGAGCGCATAAACCCACCGCAATGCAGTGTATAGCAAAGAAGTCAAAGACATGCTGACCTAAGCCTTACCAAACCTAACCTATTAAAGCGTAGTGCAACACAACATAACGCGACGAGACCAACATTGTTGGCATTCCCATAGCCAAGCTGAACATACTAGTTCACACAAGGAAGCAGAAATCCACCAAATAGCAGTGTATAGCGCAAAAGTGGAGGCTACCGTGTCCTAACTTAACCGAGGTTAACATAAGCACACATAACGTATCTGAACATAACGCGCCGAGACCACCGTTGCTGGCTACCTCAGAGCCAAGCGGAATATACTAGAGCACTGTAGAGCGCAGAAATCCCCCGAAAAGCAGTGTATAGCACAAAAGTCATGGCTACCGTGTCCTAACCTAGTCAAACGGAGCATAAACGTACGCGACTTTACCCAAACCAATGCGCCGAGAACACTATTGCTGGCCTCACGGGAGCGAAGCAGAATATGCTAGAGCACAGTTGACCGCAGAAATTCGCCGCATTGCACTGTAGAGCACATAGGTGTAATTCTTCCTATCCCAACACAGCTAATCATAACAGAACCAAAAGTAATCTAATTCAACGTAACCTCCCGCGACCACTATTTCTGGCCCCACAGATCCAAGCAGAATATACTAGAGCAGCGTAGAGCGCAGAATTCCGACGCATTGCACTGTATAGCACAATATCAATGCCAATCCTATCCTAACATTAATAATCGTAACACAACCAAACGTAGCCTATCTCAACATAAAGCACTGCGACCTCTATTTCTGGCCTCCGCAATACCAAACAGAATATACTGGAGAACAGTAAGGCGCGGAAGTGTACCACTTTGCAGTGCAAAGCACAAAAGTGAAAGATACCCTAGCCTAGCCAGGCCCAGCCTAACCTATACAAACATTGTGTAACACAACCTAACGCGCCGAGATCACGATTGCCGCGCTCCACGAATCCAATCAGGCTACAGCAGAGCGCAGTACAGCGTAGAAATTCGCCGCAGTGCAGTCTAAAGCACAAATGGCAAAGATACACTTACACAAACTCGCCGATCCCAGCCTAACACTACGTAGCCTAACACAACATAAGGCGCTGGTACCACTATTGCTTTCTTTTCCAGAACCGGGCTGATAATATTGGAGCACACTAGATTGCAGGAATCCGCCGAATGGCGGTGCATAGCACAAAGGTCAAAGCTACCCTCTCCTAAACTAACTAATTGAAACATAGCCAAACGTAGCAATACCCAACCTAACGTGCCGAGACCACTACTGCTGTCCTCCTCATCGCCAAGCAAAACATATTAGAGGAGAGTGGTGCGCACTAGTCAATACGATGGCAGTGTATAGCAGAAAGGTCATCGTTTTCCTCACCTAACCCATGCGACCTTAACCTAGCCAAACATAGCCGAATGCAAGCTAACGTGCCGAGACTACTTTTAATGTCCTCCACAGAGTCGAGTAGAGTACAGCAGAGCAATGTAGAGCTCAGAAATCCTCCGCATAACAGTGTATAGTGCAAAAGTCGCAGTTAAGCAATCCTAACCTTACAAAACGAAACAAAGCCAGACGAACATAACTCAGCATAACGTAGCTACACCGTCATTGCTGACATCCAGAGTGTCGAGCAAGGTATAGTAGAGCAATTTGTAGGGCAGAAATCCACCGATTAGCAGTTTATAGCACAAAAGTAAATGACACCCTCTCCTAACATAACAAAACTTATCATAACCATACACAACCAAACGCAGCCTAACGTGCCGCAGCCACTACTTCTGGCCCCGCACATCTCCAAGCAGAAAATATTAGATCACAACAAAGCGAAGGATTCGACCGGATAGCAGTATATAGCACAAAAGTCAAATCCGTCCTAACCAAACCATGCCTAACAAAACCTAACCAAACGTAGGATAACTAAACCTAACGAGCCGAGACCTCTATTGCTGTCATCGACACAGCCAAGCAGAACTTATTACAGCACAGTAGAGGACTGAAATCTACCGAATATCTGTGTATAACACAAAAGTCAGAAGCATCCCAGCCAGACCTAACCTAACCTTACCTAACCAAGCGTAACCTAACTCATCCTATCTAGCCACGACGGCCATTGCTGGCCCCCCGTGGACGAGTAGAGTATAGAGGAGCAATGTAGTGCGCAGACATCCACCGCATACCAGTGTATAGCACAAGAGTCAAAGCTATCCACTCACAACCTGACCAAACGTAACATTGCCGTACGCAACGTAACTCAGACTAACGTGCCGAGGCCGCTACAGCTGGCCTCCGCGTAGCCGGGCAGAATATGCTAGAGCTCCGTGGAGCGCAGGCATGCACAGAATAGCAGTGTATAGCACAAAAGTCAAAGACCTCGTAACCGAAACTCACCTAACCTAACCTAACCAAGCGTTAACTGACCAAAGCTATAATGCCACGACTGCCATTTAGCCAAGGAGAATACACTAGAGCACACTAGAGCCCAGAAGCGCGCCGTATTGCTGTGTATGGGACAAAAGCCAAAGCAGTCCTGTACCAACATAACCAACCGTAACGCAGCTAAACGTAACCTAACCCAACGAAATGCCCGCGACCAATATTGCTGGCCACCACAGAGACAAGCAGGATGCACTAGAGCACAGTAGTGCGCAGAAATCCACCGCAATGCAGAGAATAACACAAAAGTCGAAGATACACTAACGTGACATGTCCAAACCTAACCTAGCCTACCATAGTATAACACAAACTAGCGCGCCACGGCCACTATTGCTCACCAACCCTGAGTCGAGCAGAGTATATTGTATCAATGTAGAGAGAAGAAATCCACCAAATAGCAGTGCACAGCAAAAGAGTCAGAGATAACCTAACCAAACCTGGCCTAACTTAACCTAACCATACGTAGCATAACTCAAAGTAACTTGCCGCGACCACAGTTTCCGGCATCCCGTGAGCCAAGCAGAACGCATTGGAGCACTGCAGATCTCAGGAATCCACCTTATAACAGTGTATAGCACGAAAGACGAAGCTACCCTAACCAAACGTAACCTAGCCTACCCCGACCAAACGTAACATACCTCAACATGTCGTGCAGTGACCGCAATTTCTCGGATCTACAGAGCCGAGCAGAGTACAGTAGAGCAACGCAGAACGCAGAAATCCACCGAACAGCAGCGTATAGCGCAAGAGTCGAGGGTATCATAACCCAACATGGCATAACGTAACCTAACCGTATGTAGTGTATCTGAGCATATCATGACGAGACCAATGATGCTGGATTCCCCACAGCCAAGCAGAACATACTAGTGCACAGTGGAATGCAGGAACCCACCGAATAGCAGTGTACAGAACAAAAGTCATAGTAGCCTACCCCAACCTAGCCAAACGTAACGTAACCAAACGTAGCTGAACTAAACCTATCATGACGGGACGACAATTTCTGTCCTCCACAGAGACAAACACAATGTACTAGAGCACTGCAGAGCGCAGCAATCCACCGGATTTTCGTGTATAGCACATAAGTCGAAGATAACTTGACCAAACCTGACTTAAATTAACCAAACCAAACGTAGCATAACTCAACTTAGTTTGCCGTGGTCGCTGCTTCCGTCCTCCACTGAGCCAAGCAGAATATAGTACAGCTCAGTAGATCACAGAAATACACCGAATAGTAGTATATGGCACGAAAGCCGAAGCAATCCTACCTAAACTTAGACTAACCTAACCAACACAAACGTAACTTAACACAACCTAACGTGCAACATACTCAATTGCTCGCCTCCCCAGAGTCGCGCAGAGTAAAGTACGGCAATGTGAAGCGCAGAAATCCTCCGAATTGCAGTGTACAGCTCAAACGTCAAAGAAATCCTAACCAAGCCTTCATAACCTGACCAAACGGAAAGGAACTTAACACAAACTAACGTGCCGAGACCACCATTACTGGCCACCCCAGAGCCAAGCAGGACATATTAGAGCTCAGTGGGCGGCAAGAATCCACCGAATAGCATTGTATGGCATAAAGGGCTAATACACACAATCCCAACCTGTCCAAACGTGACATAAGCAAACGTAGCATAACTCAACTCAACGTGCCGAGTTCACTATTGCTGGCCCCCACAGAGACAAACCGCATGTACTGGGGCGCAGTAGTTCTTAGAAATCGGCCGCATTGCAGTGAATAGCACAAAAGACGAAGATATCCAAACCTAACCTGACCTAACATAACCAAACCAAACGAGGCATAACTCAAAGTAAAGTTCCGCGGCCACTGCTGCTGTCTTCCCCAGAGACAAGCAGAATAAAGTAAAGCCCAGTATACCACAGGAATCCACCAGATAACAGTGTACAGCAGCAAAGTCAGATCTACCCTAATCGAACTTTACCCAACTTAACCGAACCAAACGTAACCTTACTCAAACTAACGTGCCACGAACACCACTGCTCAACTCCTCAGTGTCGAGCGGAGTATAGTAGAGCAATGTAGAGCGCGGGAATGCACCGTGAATCAGTGTACGGCACAAAAGTTAAATATATACAAGCCATACCTGACCTAATCTAACGAAACCGATCATAGCACAGCTCAACTTAACGCGCGGGACTGCTATTGTTGGCCTCCCAGAGCAAAGCAGAACATACTAGAGCACGCTATATCGCAGAAATCCCCCGAATAGCAGTATACAGCTCAAAATTAAATGCAATCCTGTCCTAATGTATCCAATCTTTACATAACCAATCGTAACACAACTCAAACGAACGTACCGCGAACACAATTGCTGGCCTCCCCAGGGACAAGCAGAATATAGCAGAGCACAGACGAGCGCAGAAATCAACTGAACAACAGTTTATGGCGCGAAAGTCAAAGCTAACCCTTCCCAACTTAACCTAACCTAAACTATCCGAACGTAACCTATCTCAGCCTAAGGTGCCGAGACCAATATTGCTGAGTTCTCCAGAGCCAAGCAGGTGATATATGAACACAGTTGAGTGCGGATACACATGGATAACGGTGTATACAACAAAAGTCTAAACTGCTTTATCCTAACATCACCAAATGTATCACAACCTAACGTAGCATATGCCAGCTTAACGTGACGAGACCACTATTGCTGCCCCCCCCCCCC